>NW_010262098.1:13202-32858 GCF_000690775.1 Eurypyga helias | reverse complement strand
CAGCGCGCACTCGGGGCTCGGTTAGTACTTTAAAGGGACCTAAAAAATGTTGGGCTGTGTGATCTCCCCAGCTAACTTTTATGTGGGCGCGTGTGTCATGTGTGTGAAAAGTCACACTCGCTCTCCCGGTGCCGGGGGAACCCAGCAGTTGCGCGGGGGTTAACCCCCCACCCAAGGCAGGCCCTCGTCTCTTAACCCCTTGGTACGAAATCTTTTTGTCAGGAGCCCGAATTTGCCGTTTAAAACCAAAACAGCCAACCCCAGTCCCCACAAATAAAACCCCACAGCATCCCAGCAGAGGTACGCTGGGGATGCTGGCACCGTTTGGTTGTCCCATGTGGGTGATTCCCAGCAGGCTCCAGCTGTGGGCAAGCACCTGGCTATTGCTGGAAAGAAGTTGATCAGAATTCAGGAGTATTAGTTAATAAGTGCCTGATCCTGTTGACCCTGTTCTGGTTCACCCACTCAGCTATGCGGGGGTGTTGAAGAAGGTGTCCTGCCAGTTAAACCAATTGCAGCTGGCGAGGAGCAGCCATCAGCATTAGTGGAGGAGTTGGAAGTGAGGCCCAGTCGCATCGTGCCGCCGTAGCGCCTTTTTCTGAACTTAAACGGCAGCCTTCCGAGTCCGGCAGAAAGCCGGCTTTAACCCGCTGTGCCGTGAAAAGCAGCGTTGGCTCGGTTTGCGGTACCTCCGGAAGGGTTTCGGGTCTCGGGGCTGGCAGCTTGTACCGCTGAGGGCGGGGAGGTTGATGTACGATGAGCAAAGGCTGTAAAAATTCATCAACCTGAGAGATTTGGTTAAAGGAAGAAAACTGGAACATTGTAAAACAAGCTGAAGACCTTCATGTGTTATTAGACCGAAGCTCGACGCGTGGTTTTTCATAAGCTGTGCAGTGCACAGGCAAGGCCACAGAGCAGACGAGCAGCCTGGTATAGAAACACAGTGACTTGGGTTAATGAGCAACGCCGCGTAATGAAGACTTACTGTAAACCTTTTGTCTTAGGACCCTAAATGTTTCTAAAGAAACAATCACACACACACTCCCACTGGGGAAAAAAAAAAAGAGAATCCCAGTTCTTTTAGTCAGTGGAGAAGTTCCTAACAGGATCTGTGTAGAGGCTAGGATTGCACCTGAAATTGTCAGAAATCTTACTTTTGGCCCTAACTGGAGATCAGCTCAACAATTACTAAACATACATATAATGTTTTCCCAAATACTTTGTGATTGGTAAGGCTTACAACAGTTATCCCTAGATACCAGAGCAAATTTCAAAGGCAAAACAAAGTATATGTTAGAAATTGCCCCGAATGCAAGGATAAACAGTTGTTTAAACTGTGACAAATTTAATGAAAAGATTAGGATGCTTGCTGGGTGAGAGTCATGCTGTGTAACATTCTTTGCTGCTCAATGAAATGTATAATTTACATCAAATATTTGTACATGCTATTTGAGATAAAAACCATCCTTTAGTAGATTGCACTTTTGGGTAACATTCATGAAGTCTAAGTTGAATATTCCTTTCACAGTCAGTTGATTTACTTCAACGATAAGCCCGTACATCTGATAGCAATGAAGTTGAAATGGGCCTTTCAGGTTAAGGGCTCTTGATTTTTTAAATGATTGACTGTATAAGAGGATGAAAGGGTTCCTTGTCTTTGGCAGTTGGACGTTTTTGTTTTCCTCTTTGCTTACATGGGCAGCTTTTGAATGTGTTGTCCTTTAACCAGGCTGGGCTTATTTTGTTAAGCTCCTAGTTTGCCATCTTTATCTGAGTTTAAGATTGTATTTTGGTTTCTCCCTTGTGGTTAACATGGCTAATGAGAGAACTGGCTTGTAATTAGCGATCACAGTTTTGTGGAAATATTAGTGGTGTCCTATGTGACTGTTTAAATACAAATACACATTTTCAGTCAGTTTCTGTGGAGCAAGAGAATTTAGCCCAGTGCTGTGAAGGAGGAAAAGCAAAATGTTGAGAGACAACTTGCCACAGTGTAGTGTGATAAGGTATCATTCACTGACAGCTGAATTACAGCATCATGATAAACCTGAACAGTGGCAATAAAACTAGCTTTATTTCTTATGTTTGATCTCTCCCATAGGTCAGTAAAAGGATATGAATCTTGTCATCCTATATATTGCTTAAGGAAAAGAGTGATAAGTTATGCAGGCCTCAAACAACCTTGTTTCTGGTAATACAGGCAACGTGATGTAGCTTTGACTTCAGTAGCACGAACATATTGATGGTGGTCCCATTATCATCTCCTTAGAAAGCGTATTTTAGTGCATAAACACTTTTCAGTTAAAGCTTAGGCCCTCTAAAGTTAATCCCGTGTTTACAAAAGGTGCAAAATAACATGGCTTGGAGACTTTTTGCTTAGCGAAGGAGGCAGGCTGCTATTACTGGGTATCAGCTTCAGTGATTATTCATAGAAGGGGTGAAAGGGGTGAATGTTAGTACGTGAAGGTGTATCATGGTGAGCGTTCTGTTACTTCCCTTACTTCCTTTGAAAGCCAAAGTCCAAAGTGAATCATGGCATGTGAGCAGGAATACAGTAAGCAAAAATAACACAGAACTGAACGTTTACGGTAATGTGTGAAAGTTGGAAAATATTTCAAAGCGATAGATACTTGGTGGACAGAGGACTTCTGTAGACTTTTCAGATTAACAGAATAAGGTACTAAAAGCCCTCACACTGAGTATCAGAAGATGACTGTCTTCTTGTTAAAGTTTTGTGAAGTGAGCGAACACCAGTGATGCCAGTGAGAGGTCTTCCAGTTAAAAAGCTGCTTCAGCAGGATGAGAATTGTGCCCTGTGTGGTTGGGATGTGAGCAATGAGAAGGAAAACTTTCCCTTGGTCTCATTCGGAGACCTGTTCTGTAGTCTGCACCGAAGCAGTGAGATACATCTGTTAACGTGCTTGCTTCCTCGGTAGCAACGTTTTTCATGTGACCTCTCTCATTTTGCAGATGAGTGATTTTGGGATCAGGAACATGGATCAAGTAGCGCCTGTGTCTAACATGTACAGAGGAATGCTCAAGGTGAGTACTCTTGAGCTGTCACCTTCTAAACCCAACTGGGCCATCTGATAGCTAATGCATTTTCTGTGTTCTTATTAATGGTAGCATAGGAGTTGTATAATCATGCTGAGGTGAACACAGATCTTCAGGTTTTAATTGCTTGCTTGAAATCTCTAATCTTCTAGAGTATCCCCACTGAGTTCAGTAGAGATGTGAAAAGCAGAACTGAAATAGGAAGATGTAAATCTTGTACCCCTAACCCTCTTCCCCAACGAGGCTCCTTCCCTCTCTCCATCCCCCAAATCCTAAGAATTTGAAAATAAGAGGTAGACAAGAACTGAGCTCAAATTCATTGGAGTTGGTGGAACTTTTGACCGAAAAAGGGTTACAGGATTGGCAGTGGGGGTGGTCTTTACATCTTTAACTTGATGAGACTGGCAGAGCGCTGTTCTGATATGACTGCTTAGGTCTGGTTCATTCAAGACCATTGTATGAAAAACAAGTGGGTTATTCACTTACTCCATGCAACTGTGTGAAATTGAAGTCCAATATGTTGTAAGAAACCAAAGGTAGTTATTAAATGTTATCTTTAACTGAGAAGCAGACTATAAATACTTAGTCTTTAAGGGCTTCCCACCTCTCCATTCACACAAGTTGCTTCTGAGTCACAGTATCAATTTTTTATCCAGCTGATTAATGAAAACCAAATAAAGGTTAGGGAGACAGTTTCTGCTGTCATTAACTTTGAGGAATGTCCATGTTTTGAAGAATCAGTTAGCGAGACCGTGATATATTAACTTCTCTGATGTTTTATGTTCCCTCCTAGCTCTCTCTCCTGCCCACAACAACAACAAAATCCACAAGAGAACCCCCAATTTAGCAGCTGCATGCTTTGTAACACAGTGGTAGTTCTAGGCAGTTATTCAGTGTTCAGTTGTCATATAAGTAGGTCAATTTGTATCCTACTATTTTGTAGCTGTTTGCATCTCTTTTTATTTTGCTCTGTAATAATTATGCTTACATACATTGAAAAGCCAAATAAAATGGTTGCATAACTGAGAGGGCAAGCAGAATTTAATCTACGTTGTGTTTTTCCCCTTTTAATACTATTAAATCAAGAACCTGCTTAAACATTAATTTTCTCCTTTTTGAAATATGAAACTAGCACAGTATGGATTTTACTCATTCACATGCCACAGCATTTTTTCCAGTGACTCAGGATAAGGGTCAGCTCTTTACACAAAACGCAGGAGTTTCCAAATTGTGTTGAAAGAACTTGCCCTTTCTTTTAGGTACTAGCGATGAGTCAGTGCTTTTATCTAGTAATGTATAAAGAATCTTTTACTAGCAGATTTGGCAGTTGTTATTAACTTGTTTCATCCAGATATGAGCCTTTTCATGGCTTGGCTTTGACTCTTACCTCTGACTGGGGAGGGTACCTGAACCAACTGTACACAGTTTGTCTCTGCTGGCCAGTGCTCAGTGTAGATTTCTGAACTCAGCTAACTGAGATGTGACACTGTTTTGTCAGCTTTTTCTTCTGTGCAGTGTATGCTTTCATAATGTATGTGCTAGGGTGCGTTGCAGCTTGTCATGAAATGCAAACTAAAAAAACTATGGTTCCTAGTTTCTTACTAGGGTTAATGTAATTGGGGAGATGGGGGAGGGGGATGATGCAAGGCAAATAAAAGGCATCTGGTGCAAAAGGACTCCAAGCTGCTTGAAACTTTGTGGTGACATAAAAAGAAAAGTTAGGGACTGTGGGGGAAATACTAATACTCATTTGCTATTCCAGAAGCATAGTTCAGGTTGATTTTGCATCTCACATGAATACTGCCCTGAATAAAAATCTTTGCCTTGTCCTCAGCTAAATCCTTTACCTTGGCATAAGCTGGCAGACCAGTGGATGCCTAAAAGAAATAAGCATTTCCAAGTTGCCTTTGTCTCCAGCTCCCTGAGCTGCAGCAGCTGCCATGAGCAAGCTGTAGCCTTCCAGAACAATGCTCTATCCTCAGGTGCTTTTAAAAATCTCAGTGGCAGCTTTTATCTATCTGTGCCCTAGATACTACAGATAAGGTTTCCTTGTGACTAACAGGCAAGTTGCATAAATTTGTTTTTAAAGTTATTTCCTCCACTGGTAACATTCCCTCTGTCCGTCTCCCCACTGTGAAGACTACTATCGTGGGTAGGGAGTCTAGTAATAGCACTAGTGTTTCTAGCATACACAGTTGGCACAAATCAAGTTTGAAAGAAGTTAGGCTTTCAAAATATAACAGTATTTAATGAATGTTGCCAATATATCAGAAGAATCCGCTTTCATCAGGAACATTTTTTTCAGTCCAGGTTATCTATTTCTCTGTAATGAAACTAGCAGTGTTAGCAGCTGAGCACTTGGAAAGACTGCAAAGTGTAGTAGCTGGCAAATCCAGTAGCTCAGAAGTACAAAAGTCACAGCAAAGGAGTAACATCTTTCCTCTAGACCTGGAAAGCTGGTTGGTTAGCTTCAAGTGCTGTGGTTCAGATCAGATTTTTCCTTTAAAAAAAAAGCTGTATAAATCTACTGTAGGTCTAGCACTGGCAATTGTTTTTCCATAATTTACTAGTCCTGCCTTTGCCCTCAAGTATTCAAATGGATAGTCATCTTAAAGGGTTAAGGAAATAAGGATTTCTTTAAAATGTACCTGGAAATAAATAAATACACACACACACACACATGCATTCTCTATTGTTAGAAGCCTCAATTACAGGAAAACTAAGACTATCCTTCCTTGGCTTTACTGTAACCTGCAAACGTGCCACCCACTTAGCACTGTGGTCTGAGTGTTCATTGTTTTGTACTGCTGTACAAGAAGCTCTGTTATCGTTGTGTTTATATTTCAAAGGCATAAGTAAGATGATTCAAGATAGTGGTTGTGAATGATCTCCAAGTCTAGGAAACCTAACCCAGCCACTTCCTAGCAATGAAGCTGACAGTGCTCTAGCAAAATGCTCATATTGGTTTTTTATTTATTCTATTGCTTTGCAGCGTCAGCCAGCATTTGACACCTTTGATAGCTCAAATTCTATCTTGGCTGGATATTTTTGCCCACTAAACGAAGACCAAACGCTTCAAGAAGTGCCAACAGGATTTGATTCTACTTCTTATGGTAACTCTTTACTTTGTTTCTTAGTCCAGTCAGAAAAACATATACTCTTGCAAGTGCAACAAGGATTTTCCTAAAAAGACGTGTTTTACTGTACAGACTATTAGTTCATACTTGATTTTTATCCATGTGAGTTGCTCAGCTGATAGTTGCTGTTCTCTCTACTGAAGAAGAATGAGAACTGGGATGCAGTAGCCTAATAAACTGACAGTCCATGGAAGAAGACTTAGTAGGTATTAAAAGAGAGCTAAGAGAGTTTAATTTTTCAATTAAAACAAACTTGTGTTTTTAAACTTACACTTTAATTATGGTTGAGATGTTGCAGGTGTTCCACAGGCTCTTTTCTTGATCCTCTGGTATTAAATCCCAGAACACAAAATCTTTGTTCCCTTTCACTTTTTTCTCCCTCCCCCAGGATTTGTTTTACCACTTAACTTGAACAGGGGTAGGGATGTTTACATATTTGGGTGTTTTTGTGTGTGTGTGTTTGTAGGACATTACTACTAAAAGTTTTCTACAAATCCTTTCCTAAAATCCTGACAAGACAGGGAATTTGGTCCATAATGTAGATATTTTACCTGATGCTGCCTTTATCACCCCTAAGGGAAGGGGGGGAAAAAAAGCCTCAAACCTCTGAAAACCACCAGTCCTTTGTTTTAATGCGATTCTAATCGGTCACCCACTCTGGTCAGCAAAGCAAGTCCCAGCAGATATTGAGGATGGGTGTGGTAAAACCAGAAGTTAAGCACGGACTGGTAATGAGCTCCACTGGCTGGGTGAAATGGAGCCCGTGGATATTCTAGGAGAACACAAAGAGCCGTACATTGACTTGACTTAAGTCTGCCAAGTTCATCACCTTTACATACCCTGCCACCGCTACGTGCCTCTAACATAGCAGAGCTTCTTCATATGCAACCTGTGTGTGAGTTCTCAGAGGGTCTCAAGTGTTCAGGGATGTCATAGTGAGTTGGTTAAGTCATCAATTTACCCCTATCTTAATGACACCAATCATGAACGAATATCAGTAAAATGTTTCCTAATCTTAAATGTCTAGGCAGTGTGGTTGGGCTTTCTTCAACTTAAAAGCTCTTTCAGAGTAAAGTGAAGCATCTTCTGGTGAAAACTGACAATAAGAAAGCTGAGTGGCAGCCAAATTTGTCCTTAAAATGGCATCTATGTGCAAATTTAAAAATCAGTTAAGCAGATTAGTAATTTACATTGGCATAGGATGATACTGATTTTGGATTTTATTGCATTATTTAAGCACCAGCTGCTGGCTTGTTACCAGTAATGTTTGGTTTAGATGATAGAATAAACTATTGTACCATGTATTTGGATGATTGAGAGACGCTTGGGAAGTTCTGAAATACGGGCTGTTGGAAAGCAGTGTTAAATAGTGTAATCTGGTTCTTCGCAATCCCAGTTACTTAGCTCTCAAATTAAATGAAGGCTGTCTGGAGTTATAACGAAGTCTGAGGTCAAACTGTGGGTGACAAAACAGAAATAAGCAGTCACATATTTCCTTTTTAAAAAAAAGCACAATAGTTAAATTTCTATTTCCCCACAACAAAGGTGCTTTATGTAACTACTAGGAGTAAATAGTGAACTATACCATGGACAGCTTCAAAGCTTTAATTTAGCATGATGTTATTTTATCAAACCAGTAGCACAGAGACGTTTAGTCAAAGACTTAATAGATCAGGAAATGGATCTGCACTGTTTGTTTCTACTTTTAAAATATTTAGTTTCTAACATCTCTTTCTTATTTTTCAAATAGCACAGCCAAAACCTGTTGCTTCTTTCACTGGCCTATAAGTTAATATATCTCCTTTTTCCCCTCCACCCCTTTTCTTTCTTGTAGAGTCCAACAACTGTGAATTGCCTCTGTTAACCCCGTGTAGTAAGGCTGTGATGAGTCAGGCCCTGAAAGATACTTTCAGTGGTTTCACAAAGGAACAGTGTCAGCTGGGTATCCCAAATAGTAAGTGTTTTCTATTTATAAGCTCTTTTTTTTTAATGCTAAGGAGGACGCTGAATAGCGGCTCTTTCAAAAGAGAAAGAATGATGTCAGTAGGGAATACAAGAATGGATCCTATGTGAATCTGGCACAGCTTGACTTGGAAAGACCAGGCTTGCTGGTATTAAAAATGGGTGCATGGAGAGCTCATGCTTTGGAAGCGTAAGAGAGAATCAAATAAGCTGAGGACATCTCTGATTGCAAGTGAATGCAGGAAGAAAATAAAGGACTGGGTTTTTTGTTTTTTCTTTCATTAAATTTAAGAATAAATTCACACTGAATTAATTCAGAACTAAATAACTTGGGTTAACACAATTTTTTTTCATTCATTGCCTTCTAATGAAGATTATGTGATAAAGGGTCGGGAGTTATCTCTAAATGATGGATACTTTGTCTTGCAGATCCCTGGCTGTGGACTGAACAGCAAGTTCGTCATTGGCTTTCATGGGCTGCCCGTGAATTTAGCTTGGCAAATACGAACTTCGATCAGTTTTGTATGAGTGGCCAAGACTTGTGTAACCTAGGCAAGGAGTGTTTCCTGGAATTGGCACCTGACTACGTGGGTGATATTCTGTGGGAACACCTGGAACAGATGATAAAAGGTAGTTACAGGGCCAGAAAGAGTTTTTGTTTTAAGGCTCTTCTAACAGAAATGGTACTCTTTCAACACTTGTTTCACTATGAAAAGCTGGTTTTTCTTATGAAAACTTGGTTAGTAAAAGCATTATCAGCACTATTAACATCCTTTGTATGCAAAGCACAGATGCAGATATCGGCAGAGATCATTCCATGTTCAGGTTGAATACCCATTGCAGTTAGGTTTTATTTGGAATAATCATTGAAATAAATAAGAATAGGATAAGGCTACTGTAAGTTGGAGAAAATTTATTCACTCCTTATTACAAGTTTTTGGTTTTGTTCATTTAATGTAGCATTTTCAGATAATTCAGCATATGAATGTAAAGAAGTCAAAGACACCTAGAGATGCCCGAAGTGAACATTGATGGTGTTAATAAAACCCTACGTGTGATGCCCCATGGGTTCCATTGTCTTCAGAGTGTAACATTAAGTAGTTGTATTCATTAAGGACTTGGACCTTAAAACACACTGCAATTACTGTTTTAAGTTTTGTCTTAAATTGGTGTGATGGTTTTCAAGCCTATTGGAAGTTGGTTAGATTCTTTGGTATGCTTTTTTTCAAGAGAGAGAGTGCAATGCAGTGTCTTAGTAAAAATTATGTGCATATGATCCCAAAATATTCGAGAGAGTCAGAAGCTTTTCATGGCATACAGGTCAGACCTTATAAAACCAAACTTTTTTTTTTAATCTCCTCTCCCCAGACAGCCAAGAGAAAACACAGGATCAGTATGTGGAGAGCTCTCATCTCACCTCAGTTCCTCATTGGGTCAATAATAATTCCTTAAGTAAGTATTTTAAGAAATTTGGCATTTTACACGTCTTACACTTATTCTAAGTATGTCATAGATCCTAGTTTCCAAACAAAAAAATAAAAGCCCCAGAACAGTTCCTGTGCTTGGGGAGGACACTTGACTTGAGTTGCTACAGCCTTCTTTCCTAGGATTGTTTAATTGTCAACTAATTCATAATGCAAATCTTTTCAAGAGCAAAGGCTTTAAGAAAATCAAACTTCCTCTTGGTACGCCAAAGCCTACATCTGTGGAGCGGAATGACCACTCCCACCTCTAGCAGAATCAAAAACTGGCATCACTGGGGAGCAGCAGGAGTTATGTTTGCGCCTTTTTGAAGGCTGTGAAAGCTTAATAGAGCTTTTGAAAGTGTATGGGATGCATTGCTAGGTCCCTCAGATTGTTTGATTGGTGGTGTATTTCATTCTATCGCAGTCCATCTCTGTTGCAACCTTATTGCACCACTTAATGATGAGGGCCTTACTCAAAGCCACTTAAGCTTCTCCAACTACTTCTGTAGCCCTGTAGTTTCCTTGAATAACAAACAATAGACATGTGCAGCTGGCAAGTTATAGAGGGAGATTTACAGCATCTCGTTTGGAGCCCGTTAGATGGGGATCTTCTCACTGACTTCAGTAGCCTTACCAATAGGTCTCTAGCATCTATCACTCTTTCTTGGTCAGATTTTCAGGGGAAAATTTATTTCTTTGTGGCACAACTGTATTGAGGTGTTGGAGGTGTATTAGTCTAAGGAACTGTAGAGAAAAACATCTAATTAATTGGGTTTTTTTCTTTCTTCAGCTGTTAATGTAGATCAGAACTCCTATGGTATGCAACTGCCTGGATACCCTGAAGCCCTCAGCTATCCCAAACCCGGTCTCCTGACTGACATCTGTCAGACTTCCACAGGACCAAATCTCCTCAATCCGGAACAAGGGTTTTCATTGTTCCCTAAAACCCAAGCAGATGCTGTTGGTGTAAACTACTGTGCAGTAAATCAAGATTTCCCAAGAAGCAATCTGAACTTGCTGATAGATCGTTCTGGTGAGTCGTCATCAGCATGATAACCACGGGTTCAAGGCCATATTCTGTATGTCTTGTCTTCCTTTGCATAATTTATATATACAAGTGAGATTAAGGGTGAGGCAAAACAAAACAAAAAAACCCCAATGCTTTTCTTTTTTTTTCTTCTATAAAGGTAAGCTTAGAGAACACGAATCTAGCGACAGTGGTGCAGAAAGCTACGAAAGCTCGGATTCAATGCTACAGTCCTGGAACAGCCAGTCGTCATTAGTGGATTTACAGCGTGTGCCGTCCTATGAGAGTTTTGAAGATGACTGTAGCCAAGCCTTGTGTCTGAGCAAACCTACAATGTCTTTCAAAGACTATATTCAAGAACGAAGTGATCCTGTAGAGCAAGGGAAACCAGTTATACCAGCAGCAATTCTAGCTGGCTTTACTGGTAAGTAGTGAAGCAAAATGGTCACTCCTTTTCTTGTGTAACACCAATATTCTCCCTGAGTGTGTACCATGGCGATAAAGTTGTGTGGTTGTTAGGTATGCTTTGCAACTTACTCAGATACCACTGCTCATGAAGAGTTTCAATTTTAATGTTACTAAAGCAAGTATTGTGGGACTGTCCATCTAAAGCAAAAATGGGTAGGTACATCAGAACACATAAAAACCAAAAGCACTTTTTCATCTTTTTGAAAAACAGGGAAACTTGGACCAAATCTCCCACACTTGAGAGTTTCCACAGGTGTTGGATTGCCTGTTAAGACCTCCTTCCTGTAGCCCTTGCTGAAATCAGTTTTTCCTTAAGAATGTTTGCCAAGCCAGTGACTGCAGGATAGGCATGGGAGCTCGAAATGCAGCTGCTTGGGAGGTGGGAGTGAGGGGTAAGGAGTCCGTATAAAAGGGAAAGGCATAGCTCATGTCAAATCCTGTGTTCCCACAGAAAAAGCTGACTTGTTTTAGTTTTAACATGTTTATGGGCAGATTTGTTATAGAGAAAAATTGTAAGCTTCTTTCTGATATTTCAAAACACAGAATAATTACAAGACTTACTCCATGATACGGGTATGGTCACATACATTGGTTGTGGTAAGAGCTTGCAGAAGTATTAATTGTGGTTTCTTCCCACCCTCTCTCTTAACAGGCAGTGGACCTATACAGCTGTGGCAATTCCTTCTGGAGTTACTGACTGACAAGTCCTGTCAGTCATTCATTAGTTGGACTGGAGATGGATGGGAATTTAAACTTGCTGACCCAGACGAGGTATGTCACTGATCGTGATGACCAAAGATGTAGGGTCTGATCCACCATCTGTGGGCCTAGTCTTGAATATAAAGCATTTACAAGAGCAGACAATTACTGAAATCTCTTCGTCTGCAAATGCTTTATTGTACAGTCAGGATTGCTCTGGGATACTCCCCACTCTTCTCCCACCCAAGGATATCAGCATTTGCTTCTCGTTAGGAGAACACATTGCATAGCTTGAAACTTGAAGGTAGTGTACAAAGTTAGTTCTATTGACAATGTAATACTGTAATTAGCTGACTGAACGTAGCTGAATCAACCATTCCTGGGACTGTGCAAAGGCATGGGGAAAATGCACTCCACATGTCATTGTTCTTATAGGTACACAGCAAACATGGTAGTGCTGCTTTTAAAATATTTTGGGAACTTGCAGCTTTAGTCATTACAAATAAATAGTATCAGAAAATGAAAATGCATTCTGTTATCAGTAGGAAAGTTATTCTTTAAGAGACATGGTATAAAGTCCACTGAAGCCTGCATTTAAAAGAAAAAACAAAAACAGGGGGGGAGGAAATAATTAACTCCAAGGGACTTCATATAATTTGACTTCCATTCAAAGAGCTGTCCTATACTGCTCAGTAGCAAATTAATGCTTAAATGGTGCCTTCTTGAGAAGGGAGACTATATTTCTCATAAACTTCATCTCCTTAAACACATTTTAGGCCATGCACTACAGATAGTAAATGTCAGTGAAAAGGATATCTATCAGCCACTTTCTCATGAAGCTGCTGCTGATAGTTGTCTCTGAGCATGCTGAGCTGTGGGGTCAGTCCCCAACTCTTCTCTGAGTTTGGGACATCCAAAGCAAATAAAATGCAGTGATTGAGAAAGGGTTTTAATAACTGTGCTTCTCAGCCACCAACTAGAAGAACATGACTTGAATAAACCCTTTGTATTTTGCTTTCCTTTTGGACTGCCAGGTGGCACGGAGGTGGGGAAGGAGGAAAAACAAGCCAAAAATGAACTATGAGAAGCTCAGCCGAGGCCTACGCTACTATTACGACAAGAACATCATCCACAAGACCTCAGGGAAACGCTACGTGTATCGCTTCGTGTGTGACCTGCAGAACCTGCTGGGGTACACGGCGGAGGAGCTGCACGCGATGCTGGGGGTGCAGCCCGACACGGAGGACTGAGCCCAAGGATGTGATGCTGCAGGGGCGAAGATCACGTGTTGGGACTGTGTCTGGGAACCATCTGTAGTCAGTTCTTCTGGCTGTTCAGACGGGTGCAACTGTTGGGAAATAAGGACCCTAGACGATTTTGTAACCGGGGAGAGCTGGAAGGAAGTGGCCTTATTTCATCAGTGGCTTCAGGTGTTGCCGTGTCAGGCACTTGAGCAGCATGGAGATCAGCACAGACCCTCGGTCTGTCACGAAGACATGGAAATGCTCTCGGGTTAAGCATTCCGACTACCTGTACTGCCATGTAAAGTATTTTGGCTACTTACACTGCCATATAACAGCGGGTTGGCTTTAAAACCAAAGGTTGGATGAGAAACCAGTGATGCAGCAGAACTATTGCTCAGATGTTTTAAAATACCATCGTCCTTGCTTACATCTTCTATCATGCAATTTATTTAAAACAAACTAATTTATTTTAAGTGAGCAGTAAGGAGGATCGATATTAGTTTTATTCTAACACACGTTCTATTATTATTACTACTCCAGAAATGTGCTGCATAGGTACATGAGCACTCTGTGTCCAAAACCAGATGTAGCAACGGTTAACAAAAAAAATACCCTTTAAAGAAGGGAAGGAAAATCATAGCATTTCAATATCCAGTTTGTATATATTCTGTGATTCTTTTTGAAACTCTGTAATGTTCATATTTAACAGACACTGTATAGTGTAAATTAAACTAATTGTATGTGTGTTTTGAAGTAGAACGAATATAAGCTTATCAATTTTTTTTTCTCCATGTTTGTCTAGGATATACAACCTTTTGCAAATATTTAATTGGCCTGAGAGACAACATAAGTGCTCAGTATGCATGCTTATGGTATGCCTATGGTATGAAAAGAAGGGGGGCGGGGAGGGAGGGCTGGCTCTATTTCTCCAAAACTGAAGCTGGCAGTTCTTTGTGCATTTTGGCATTTTTATGAGAAACTAATGTTATATTCTGGGACATAAAGGGCCTGTTTGTGGTTTCTTCTGTAACTGAAAATGAAAATATTAATATGGATAAAATTACCTGTTTTCCTTTATAAATGGCATATGTTTTTCAACTTCTATGCATGTCCTTTTAAAAAAATTTATATACAAGCCTTATTTTTTCAGTTGACTTGTCTCTTCTTCCTGCGGTTTATCCTGTATGTTTAAAATATGAATTCTATTTTTGGAAATAACTGTGACTCCTTTTCAAAGATTAGGAGGGATTTATGTAGCAGCTATTTTTACTGCAAAAAAAAAAAAATCACTGGAAAAATGTACTTTGTAAGAAAGCTTTATTTTTTATCTGCTTGGTGTACATTTAAATGTGTTACACAGTGTGAGAGGTTTAAAAATGAGTCTTTATTAAAACCTCTTGAAAAAAACAGTGTGTGTGCTTTTCAATATGGACAGTTTCAGAAGAGTTCTGATCCCTAAGTGTATGCAACCACTCGGTGTTCAGATACACATTTGAGTTAATGCCTTTGTGCTGTGCCTCTTGAGAGAAAACCAGCAGTTCTGCAGTGGTGTTGAATCAGTGTGTAGGCTGATGGGTAAATGCGTGGAAGGAAAGATGTGTGTTAAGACTACTTGTGCTTAATCTCTTCTGATCCTATGTGCAAAGCAAGTCTACCATCCTAACTACTATCTTTAGCTCATACCTGTCTCCATCCTTCCACCTTACAGAAAAGCAGGGAGTATGGAAATTTTTTCTCTTCAACACTTCTTTAAAGAGTAGAAAATGTAGGGTTTTTTTTAATAAAAAACTGTGCTACCTTAGGCTTCCTGATCTGCAGCTGTGAAGACACTGCAGCTGTGTCTTGATGTTGCGTTCAGTGTAGTCACCCTGGTTTGGCAGCACGCTAAAATTTGGAGAAAAAGGGTATGTGTTTTTTCTGAGAATGTGCCTTTCTGGGTGGAGCTGAAAGGGTGGGTGTGTGTCTTGCAGCATAGCCCTGGTCTTCTCTGAACAGATGCAGATGCTGTCCTTCAGCCTTTCGTGGTCCCTGTGAAGGGGACAAAGCCTCCCATGTCCTCCGTTTGCCTTGGCCACTGCTGCGTCGAGATGCACCTCTGTGAGTGCTGGCCCACAGGCTGGTCTCACACTCACGATGGAGAGGACGCAATGATCCTCCAAGCTGAGCCAGAACTTGGCACAAACGGGGGAAAAAAAACCTCAACAAGCTTCTCTGGACTTTGGGTAACACCCTTACCAACATAATGCTACGTATTACCTGCCTTATGATCCTAACAAGGTGTGGTACGTTTTCTCCTGCAAAATAAGGTACGGTCTGTCACTATGAATATGGGGTTTTTTCCCCCTGGATGTCTTTCTCAGGCCATGCTGGCAAAGCCCTTATCGTCATCTCAATCTGAACAAGTTTCATTTTCAATCTCTTTTCCCTGAACACAGAACTGTTTCTTCATTTAAACTGAAATCTTTGTTGCCTCTTGTGCGTGTGATCAGTATTAGCGTCAACCTAGAGACTGAAGGGAAGTTATTTTCCTCCCTCAGCAGAAAAAGAAATTTCAGGATAGCAGAAGCAACAAAATATTGCAATACGTGGAACTGTCTTCTGGAGCTAAAAGCTGGGCTCCTGCACTGAGTGGGATCAACGCAGCCGTCCAAGCTGTAACCCAGTGTGACCCAGAAGACAATCATTAAAGGATATTTTGTTGCAGCGCACTCAGAAAACACCACACTTGTTTTCTCAGCCACCCAGCGTCAAAGAGGCTGTTGAAAGTAGTCTGGCTAAATTCTTCACCTTCTTCAGGACATGCCTCTCTGCCCCTCCAGCTGCCAGCTTTCCTCATGAGACAGCAGTCAAAATAAAGTCCTGCATTTGGCATCTATCCATGGTTGGCATGTCACCTCTAATAACAAAGTTTGACTTCAAAGCCTTCTTTGCTCTTGGGTTTGGTTTTTTTTTTTAAATTAAAAAAAAAAAGGTAGAATCCCCTCCGAAGTAAAACACCTCTGGGTTGGGAAATCTGTGAGCCACAAACACTTGACATCCAGGAGGCTTTCATTTTGGGAAATATCTGTCCACTGCACCCCATTCTTGCACTCCCTCTAGGTCTCAGTTGTTGGCTACTGTCAGGGGGAGGGTAGGAGCATGAGAAACAGGGCAGGTGATGGATCACTGGTATCCCAATACTGTATCTCCGCCAGTGAGAGGAGGATCGAATAAACCTGGCCACTCTCTGCTGGTCCATTCCTTCTGTGATCCCTCAGCACTATGCTGCGGCATTCAGCTTGTCAGAGCTGGACACCCTGCCCATTCCTTTTGCTATTGACTTAAGGAATTCTTGCCTTGCCTGACTGGTAAGGAAGCCACTCTACTGACTTGTCCTCAAGCATTGGAGACCAGCACCTCACCCAGGGGCTGAGGTAAGGGCACACCAAGGTTTTGCTCAGCAGCAAAACAAAGCTGTCTTCTCGGTACCCTGCTCATGGTACCTTACACTTTTTTGGCTTTTTTGGCAGTCACTACACATTAAGCAGATGATTTCAGAGAGCTGTCAGTGATGACTCTGAGATCCATTTCCCAGTAACTACCATTTTTGAGCTGAGCATCACATACACCCTGTTTGGATTATTTTTCCTTGGGTCTAATGCCTTACATTAATCTATGTTGATGCTCATCTGCCACCTTTTTGTCCACTCACACCCTGTTTGAGGTCCTTCTGGAGTTCCTCAACAGCACTGTGGCCTTTGACTACTCAAACTAATTAGTATCATATGCAAACCTGGAAGTTCCACTGTTTGCTCATAAGCCTGGGATTCCTGTTCCTGGTCAGAATCAAGGTGACTATTCTTATGCTAAGAATCAAGAGAGCTGCAGCAGGATTCAGGTCTTCTTTTTTAAGTTCCCAGCTCTTCCACAGGTTTCTGGGTGCCTCCAGGTAAAACACTTCAAGGCTGAGTCCCTCTGACAGGACTGCTGCTATTCTAGTACAGAACTCATTTACTCACCTTTGTGTCTGCAACTAGCAGCACCGAGGTGGTGTTCTAGGGAATCTCTTTTGGGCTTTCCCTCTCCACGAGTAGGTTGTGGGCCAGCACTCTTGTTATGCAGGACCACACTTGGCAATGAACAAGATCAGCAACAGCTTGTATGGTATGAAAACACAGCATCTGGTCCTCAAGAGGGTTCAGTAAAGTGGTCTGAAATGTTGGTATTCTATAAATGTCAACTAGACACAGGAACTTCTCATATTCTCCTATTTCTCTTGCTAAAAAAAAAAGCCTCCTGGAACTGGAAAGAAAGCAAGAACTAAAAGGCAATTCACACATTCACAGCACTAGCAGAAAGCCTTTTTGATGCCCTCTCCGAGAATGGTCCAAATTTTGACAAAGGATTGCCCATTTCAGCCATCAGAGTTTACCTCGCATCTTGTGTTTCTCTTTTTCTCTGTGTGAAGCAGAGCACTAGTTGAACCATGTGTGTTGACACAGCCATGTGACTGCCACTACTTCATGTGCTAGACATGTGAATGCTCAAAACACTACAGAGGGAATAAAAGGCATCCCTGTAAGCAAGAAGAATGAAAAATTCATCCCAGGGTGCATGATCTTTGAGAACGATATGCGGTATTTCATTTGCAATGTGTGCCATGTGATATGCAGTGTGGTACCACACAATATGGTAAGTTATCAAAAATAAATAAAATGGGTTGGCCAGTGACAGCATAATTTTCTCTGTGCAAATTGAGATTTTAAAGTGATAATTCTCGTTTATGAATAGAAGAGTTTTAAGATAATTCTGTGGTTTAGGGAAGAAGCATCAGTTGTCGACATTTTTCTCCCTTCTACCTCTAGCTCTCTTGGCATTTACGATGTAGATGATGATTTTAAAATATAATGAATAACAAGTATAACAACTATAATGACATCTCTGCACATGCAAAAGGGTATGTTCTTTGGAAGGTCTATGCATTATTATGCATCAGGAATGGTGTGGCCAGCAGGACTAGGGCATTGACTGTCCCCTGTACTCAGCACGGGTGAGGCCGCCCCTCGAATAGTGTGTTCACTTTTGGGTCCCTCACTACAAGAAGGACATTGAGGTGCTGGAGCATGTCCAGAGAAGGGCAACAGAGGTGGGGAAGGGTTTGGAGCAAAAGTCCTGTGAGGTGCAGCTGAGGGAACTGAGGGTGTTCAGCCTGGAGAAGAGGAGGCTCAGGGGAGACCTCTCTACAGTTAGTGGAAAGGAGGTTGCAGAGAGGTGGGGGTTGGTCTCTTCTCCCAGGTGACAAGTGACAGGACAAGAGGAAACAGCCTCAAGTTGCACCAGGGAAGGTTATTGGATATTAGGAAGAATTTCTTCACTGAACAGTTTATTAAGCATTGGAATGAGCTACCCAGGGAGGTGGTTGAGTCACCATCCCTGGAGGTATTTAAGAGGCCTGTGGACAATGTGCTGAAGGACATGGTTTAGTGGTTGTATCAGTAATGTTAGTGTGTTAGACTTGATGATCTTAAAGGCCTTTTCCAACCTAAAAGATTATGATTCTATGCAACCTTCAGTGTTTGGATGGCAGAGTGAAATCCAGAGCTCAGAGGGAGGTGGACAGGCTGAGCTGAAAGCACATGGCTTGGAAACAGGCAAGAGCCATTGCACGGAGTGGTGAATCCCTCCCAGGCCACCACTGCGCTGTACTGGGGCTGGCTAACACCACTCTCCTAGTCCCATCCCAGGTATGCGCACGTGGGGCTGAAGGCAGCACACACAGGGACTGAACCCTCTAGCATCTCTGGAAAGCTGGCCATCAGACACTTCCATTCCTGAAAAACAGTGCCCTCCTGTAGTGCAGCCAAGGAGGCGTGTGGTAGAGTGATGGCTCCCGCCCTGCTCTTTGCCTGCGCAGCAAGGTCTGAGGAAGGATTGCTCTGCCAAGGAATGGTTTCCAGAGCCTGTGTCCTAGCTCGGCCTTCTGAGTGAAGTGCAGACAAAGATGAAGGTGTTTTCCATGAAATGGTTGCAGGTTAAAACTCAGTCTTGGGTGCAGAGACCAGAATTTCCCAACTCCTTCAGCTGGATCATTAGGCTAAAGAGACCTGTTCCCACCCGTGCTGCCTCTTTTTGGCCTGATGAATCTTCAATCTTCTCTTTTTTTTTTTTTTTCCTCCTGACAGAAGGTGAAGAGCAAACCAGCAGATGCAGTTCTTCCATTTAGCTTCCTCCCATTCGCAAGGAGTTTTCGTTCTCTTAGAGGGTGATTTTTGCCCTGTGGAGGAAAAGGCGTTATTCCAAAAGAAACAGAATTCCTCCTACATGCCTTTGAACAGACCTGTTTGTTCATTTTTCCCCATCTCGAGTGCCAGCCCCTGGAAGATGCCAAGAACCCACATCTCTTGCTGAAGTCAGGACCAGGTCCCAAACCCCCCTCCCCACAGCCAGCCCTAGCTCCAGCGAGGGCTGCTGCTGGTGAGCCAGTGGGGACAGTTTCTGCATAAGGATGAACTCGTCTTGAACAGTTTCCCCAATGTCCTGGGCACAACGCTCCTTCTCTTCCCTGTCAGGGCTCTACGTCTGCTGGCTTCCCATCTTACTTCTTTTTTTTTTTTCTCTCT
>NW_010262098.1:0-13175 GCF_000690775.1 Eurypyga helias | reverse complement strand
AAAATTCCACTTGCTCCTAAAGGGACTTTGCCAGGATCCAAAGGCTCAGAATGTATCTTTTCCACAGGCAGTGCCTTCCAGAATTCACAGATCCCTCCTTCTCTCTTTCATACACATGAACACTTTTCATTACACATTTTCAAGCAATCTCTAAAATCCCCAGCTAGAGCCCAACGCTGCGGTTGGGTCCCTGTCCCATAACTCGTGCTTTGCGAGGGAAGGAGATTCCTGCTAGTGAGGAGCCGTGAGAGCCACCAGCAAGGCCTGTTCCTGTGTAGGGCTCCCCATTTCTCTGCCTGCGTCAGCCTTAAGCAGCTCAGAAATGGGAGATTTACCATTTCCCTTGGAGGAACGTTGTGCAGGCCTGACCTGTGCTCAGGCAAACATTATTTGGTTTCATGATACATATTGTTAAGTCATAACCACCTCACTTCTCCAGTGGGCCAGTACAGCTAGTTCTCAGGGGTGGTGTTGCTATAACCTGTGTGCTTACCAAAGTTTGAAAGACAACAGTCCAACATGGCACTTGTTAGTGGTAACCCGAGGGCTTGGGCAATTTTGGCCATCGTTGTGTGGCCAGGTGAGCCGTGAGCAATGACACATTCAAAAAAAGCTATCGGTGGAGACCACAGAGGTCCAGATACACTCCATCTTCCCATCCTGAATGAGTGAACCTTTCCACTAGTTGAAGCAAGAAGATGTTTACCAGAAGCTGGAGTGCCAGCAGTGCTGACAGCTCTCTGCAGAGCACAGCAACCAGAAGAGCCAGCTCAAAACAGCCTTGTGGGGCAGAGATTTCCACTGCAGTGTGATTGGGCCCAAGATGTTCATATTTTATTGCATACATTTTTCTCCAAGAAATATTAAAATGCTCTCAGTATTTGAAGGGAAGGGGGGGAAAACCACATGAGCTGCCTAGCTATCCCTAAGCAATCTATCAAATAAAGCAATAAACTATTAGCAGGCAGGATGGCTTTAAAAGGACCCACAGCAGTTTCACAGCGTCAGGGGAAGAATAGGAATGGAAATGATTCTGAAAATTATTAGTAGTACCTTAACAGCAGCCCCTTAATATCTCCCACAGTATTCTCAGTGATTAGCACAACTGAGCTGCTGCTCCATACCAATTACTGTCCCTGCATTTCCCTCTGCTTGAGAGGGATTTGCAGAGGATCCAGCTGAAAGGAGGTTTTAGTGAGATTCTGCTGCTCTTGCAAGTCTCTGTTGCAGCAGCAGAGGTGGTGCTCTTCCAGATCTTCCCATAACATGCTCTCCAGACAGAGTTTAAACGTGGCTCAGGCAAGGAACTGGCCATTGCAGCTGCCTTTCTACAGTTTCTTCACTGTGGGGATTGACTTCTCACTGATGGAGCTGCAGGGGACCAGCAGGAGCCATTAACAACACCCACATGACCCAAACACTACACGGCTTGCCCAATTTTGGTTTTACCTCCTCTTTCACCCTGTGGTATCACAAAGTGTCTACAGTGTGTAAATCTCTATAGCAATGCTTCATCCATCAACCAAATGTAACCCCTAGGCGGGCCCTGCTTTGAGCAGGGGGTTGCACCAAAAGTTCCAGCCAGCCTCAGTTACTGTGTGTCTCAGTCTTTCATTCATAAAGGCTCAACTCATCCTTTGCTCCAACATCCCAGGGTCATGGCACGGCAGCAAGAATCAATGCTGACAGTGGCTGCCTGTCTTCTGACATTGCCTTCACCCATCTGCATAAGCAAAGTTTGCCATGCTGAGACAGGGAATCCATACAATTCATTCCTTGACACCTCATCAGTGGGTTAGAAATGCTGAGCTGGACCTTTTATAGCGGGTTCTGCCTTAATCTGAGGCCTGAGACCCAGCATAGCAGGAGGGACTGTGCCAGGTACCGAGGTCTTACTTCAGCGGTAGGGCTCCTGGTCAGGAGCTGTGTTTGCAAGGCAGGACTTGCAGGTCTAGCAATAAGGTCAGCATGAGAGGTCTGTGCAGACAGATGGTTCTCAGATTGCTCAGAGACCCTTGTTTTGCTGTGGGTTTAAGTCACCAGGCTAGCCCTGACTCTTCCACCCAGCCAGCCAGCTGGAGATCTGGAAACACTAATGCAAAGCAGGGAAAAGGGGGAACATGGCTTCTGCCTTGCCACTACAGCCCAACAAAGACTGTTCCACCCCAACTGCCACCACTTGACTTTTTCCACACTTTTTTCCCCACTTTCAGACAACAAGGAAGAGGCTGGGAATGTGAGTGGAAAGCGGGTCAAGATCTTTATTGTTCCTTGTTCCTGTGTGTGGGCGGTAAGAGAAACATGAGAGCCATTTCTTAGCAGGCCTCTTTGGCCTGGCTATAAATCACAGCAGCTCCAGCGGCACGATCCAGGAAATACCCAGAGCACATTATTGTTCCCTGATGGCTGTCCCCTCCTCTCCCTGCCCAGCTCTGAGCTCTCTGCCCAACCACCCCAGCTCACTCCAGCCTGTGCCTTGGCACAGGGGGCACAAAGGGATGCAAGGGTAAAGGCATTGCCTTCAGTTGCTCCATGCTCCCAGAACTCTCCAAGGCCATTGCCAAGCAGCATGCATGGCTCTGTCTGCAGGGAGGAGATTCTCTCACAAAACTGGGCTTGAATGTCAAGTGAAGTTTGGATTATGGAGTAACTCTGCTCCCAGGCTGGGATAAGCCAAGCCAGGGGAAGGCACAGGGGACTTTCGCACTGTTGCTTTTCTGATGAATTGTCCCATGTAGACAAGCCCAAAGTTAAAATAGCTCCAGCTTTTCTCTTGGCCCTGGAAGAGAACACAGAAGCAGAATAAAGATGCATGTAAGGTTTCCTTGTGGGTACTTTGCCCTGTTCTGTCTTTGTGGGACAAGTGAGATTTTGGCCATGGATGGGACAACCCTCCGTGCCCTGGGGAAGCAGTGACTCCCTTTGCTTTCAGGACTGGTCATGAAACTACCATCCATTGCAGAAGAAGAAGAGCAGTACTGGTCAGCTCAAAAATAAATAGAGGAACAGAAAGTTGAGCGCAGATGAAGTCATGGGTGATAACTATGCGAACACAGAGTTCTCCAATAAGTTACGAAACACCTGCTAGGAATGAGTTTTAATGTTGCAGCATAGACTCTGTGTGCTAAACATTGCTGTTTAACTCTTAAAAACCAAGGAAGCTTGCAACATATGACCACGTTTACAAAATGCGGGAGAAGGTTACATCATTGTATGGTAAATGGCCCTACTATTTTGGCTCTGGCAGGCCCTCATGGCAGGAACAAGTGCTGAGCTCTTGAGTAACCATGTGTGTCAGCGTACGGAAAACATTGCTAGAGATTCAACTGCGACGCAAGTAGAGTTACTTACAACATTTTAAGTTTTTAAATAGTTTTAAGGTTACTTTCTCTTGCTTCTTACATGTAAAATCAGGGCCTAAAGTTTAGGTATTTTGAAATGCAGCTACTCCTAGCTAGCACTCTCAAGGAAGATGCTTTGTGAGCTGGAGACCTTTCTCAGTTAAATATTTTCATCTACCAACAAATGCATGTACAAGTCAGTTGAGATTATTTGGTTTTGTGCCAGACTTACCACTGTTACAGCTGGGGGAAAAAAAAATGCAGTGGACAAAAACTGTCTTATGTTTCAAAATGCTCTATTGAAAGATCTGCTTTTTCGTTTCAGTGTTTCTGTCCTTCCTTGATTTTGCCTAAAACGAGAACTGAAAACAGTACATCACAGACTTTATGAATGAAATGCTTTATCTGATCAAAAGTAAACTGTGTGTTTGGGGGTGGGGGGAAAACATCACAACAAAAACATAATTTTAATTCTAGTGTTTTAAACAAACCTGTTGGATCTTTATCCTTTCATTTGAAATAATTAGGAATGCATGGAAAACATGATAAGGTATTTTAGATCTTTCCCTTGCTGGAAATGGGGTGTTTGTGCACACAATGTACAAAGCTGTTTAAACCTTACAGTCTAATATGACATATTTATGGGAAAAAAAACCTACTTGCATCATCATGTCTTCAGTTCTAATATGCAGGCTGGTTTTCATATTGATGGAAAAGACAAACAAAACAAAGGCAGTGTAGCTCAACCCATGAAAGTCCTGACAGGATATCCATTCCTCAGCTTTTTCATCTCTCATTATATAGTACCAGTCATTGCTACAGGATCCTAGTCTGGACAAAGCCTGAATTTCTATGGAGAAAGACAAACAAACACTGATAAACCTAATTTAGGGAAGTAGTCTGTTCTTTGGCTGTTTGCTTATTTAAAGGAAAACAAGAAACTTCAGCAATTTACAAGAAAATCTCAACAGTTAACTAGCAGGAGGATTTTAATTGTTTTTTCTTCTTAGATCTGGAGAGTGCTAAATCTGCTTTTTAGCTTTCTGCATCAGGGTTGTGATTATTTTATTATTGTTGTTATCCTATTTGAAATTTCAGGTAGAATCATAAAGAAATCCAATTGTTATCCATGACTTCAACCCCAATACACAAGGCATTACGAACAGGAAAATTACCTGGATTTGAATACAAAGACAAGGGTAGATTCACAAGTGCAAACATTTTAAGTGTTTTCCAGGTTTTAAAATTTTATCAGCTTGCAAAACATATCCCATTCCTGAAATAAAAGACACTGTGACCAAACACAGCTATTGTTCAGCATTACTTGTGAAACTAACTCCTCCTTGTTCTGGAAGATGCTGGAAGCCAAGAATGAAGATGTATCGCAGGCATGGCAGGCATCTCACATGGGGCTCCAGCAAGACCTCCAGAGGTGATGGTACATTCCTGCACGGAGGGAGCAAGTAGGGCGTCTGCTAGAGCTGTGGTACAGCAGACCCCAGCATCCAGAGGCTGGGAACATGATGACCTGCAGCTCATGCTTATGCCCAGGTCCCTGTCTGAACAAGCAGCCCTACCTCTATTGCAAGGAGAAGGTGCAGTGGCAGACCCACAAGTGCTTTGCGGGCTATGCCACCCCAGGCTCCAAAACCCCTATTCCTGTATCCTCCACTGTGAGCAACCTCCACGTGGCCTGAGTGCAGGCTCCATTTAAAGTGCTGCCTTTGGGTTGCCTTCCTGGGCATCCTGCCCATCTCTACCGTGGGGCAGCTGGGGATCACAGAGCCTGCCTGGCCCCTGCTTGGCCTCTGGTTATGGCAGGAGAGGCCACTTCAGGGAGTGCTCAAAGCTCAGAGAGACAGGAGCTTTTCCCCAGGGAATAGCCACATGACTGTCCTATGTTTGTCCCTAAGGAAGGTCTTGTGGATAGTCAGATAATTTGGCCCTGAGTTCATCCTACACCAACTGCTGTGCATCAGTATGGGCATAACCCATGAAATTGGCTCTGGCTGATGTAGAAACATAGAGGTATCCCTCTCCAGGTTCTCTTCTCTCTCTTTTCTCAACCGAAAACTTGTTTTCAAGATGAGTGCTAGAAACCACAGGTCTTTTTCTTTGACCCCCACAACCTGCTGGAAGTACACTAATGAAGAGGGTAACCTCCTTAGCATCCTAAATTTGGGTTTCATGCCTATTCCCTCTAGTAACTCTGATGAACTATCCCAAACAACAGCCTCAGGAGCAAGTATCACAGGCCACATAAGGGCTTACAGTGGATGCCAAAATGCAGCAGACACGCTGTATTTGTGCCACAGAGGTATCTGGTAAGTGGCAACAGGTATGGCCCAACACCAACATTTCTGCCACCAGGCCCTGGAAGCCAGTGTCAGGCAACAGACTGCCTACAGCGCTTGTGGCTGCCACCCTATAGGACTGTCTGTGTTACCTTCTGAGGAGGGAAAAAAGCCTGGTGCAGAAATGTCAGCCTTGTGGGATACTTCTGAGTGTTCATAATCATCAAAGAAGGTAACAGGTTACTGATGCAGAGCCAGCTGGTAAGTTGGGCAACTCTGTGCACTTTGAGACAACTATGTGCAAAATCATAAAGCTCAGAGGGGAAAATACAGGCTAGGGAAGCAGAAACTTTGATAATGATGATATTTCTTTCTAGCAGACATAGCTGTATACAATTTCATGGTAGAACATTTGACCACAGAGCTAATATCATCTTTGGATGTGTAGCTAGGGGAACACTAAAAATAAAAAAATGGAAAGGTGACATGACCTCTGTACTTAAGCTTTCAAAAGCACAAGCCTTCTCAACCATCAAAACCACTGGTATCATCAAGTCATGTGTTACTGTGAAAGAGTCAAGTCAGATCTCTTAGTCCCCTGCAGCCCGCCTCCAGCCCAGCATTTTTCACACTCTGCTTTGAGACTGCAACCCCCGTCTGTGGCTTCCTCCCCGTAACTGCCCTCATTTCCACATAACGCTAAAGCCTGAAGACACACTTTCTTCCTCACCTCACTTTATGTGTGCACAGACGAACTCCCCATAAACATCCACACATTTTCCTTTCTACCTCACTTCATGTCCCACCATAAGGCTTTCTTCCACTGTGCCGCCGGCCGAACAGCTGGGGATAGGCCCAGCTCCTGTCATGTCCTGGCTGTGCCAGGGACAACATCTCTCGCCTCCTTGGTTTATCCTTGGACACTGTTATCATTTGTACATCATGAAGCACAACCGTGTCCGTGGTTCCCTAAGTTCAGTGGCTATGTCTAAAGGGGAGGTGGTTCAGATAATACTTCTGAGCTTGTGGGTCCTGACATGAACGTTACCCGTGACCAACCGCAGTGAAGAGATGATGGTGGGGTGCTAGCTACCCTTTTGTACTGTATGGACCACCATAGGTAGGGATCATGTCTGAGCCATCAACTGAGGCTGATGGGTTACTGTCACACTGGCATGCACAACCAACTTTGGCAGGACCATGTAGGTACAGCTTGTGGTACAGCAAACAAACATAGCAATGGTGGAAAAGGGTATCATTTCTGTCCAGCTTTCTAGGGAAGAATTTACAGAAAGTAAAAAAAAAAATACCCAAAACTTTTAAATTGAAACACGTTTCCTTTGAAGAAGTTCAAGAACTCAGTCTAGATTTCTTAACCAAAAATAAAAAACCCCAGAAACCCCACAAATGAAGCCATGGGCTAAAAAATGTATCCCTGGAAAATGCAACTGTGTTGATAGCATAGCTGATGAAGATACAACAAAACTCAGTGTCTCAAAATTAAAGCCAGATATGAGAAAATGAGATTATAGAAAATAAACACATTTTTCACATTGAGGGGAGTTAACCAATGGAAACAATATTTCATGTTGTGTACTGGATTCTTCATCTCTAGAAATGCCACCATCAAGACAGGAAGAAGGCTTTTTTCAGCTGATGTGCTCAGGTTCAGATGAGAATCAGTTCAAGGAAAATTCAGTTCAAGGAAATCCAAGAGGTGACGTGGTTGTCTGAGATCAGTCTCTGATCAGGTTGGCCCCATAATCTCTTTCAGCAGGTAATCTTCTGATCCCCAGCTATCATTGTGACTGTCTCTGAGCTTTAGACTTTTGTGGGGTGACATTGACACAACATGCAGTCCTTCAACAGGAACTTGCACTTAGGGAGCAGTGCAATAGAAAGTCAAGAAAAAATACCTCCTTATCCTTTCTTTTGCTGTCCTCTCCACCGACCCATCACAGCTTTTCTGATCCCATTAAATCCTCCTTGTTTTGCTCACCAAATGGAGGCTTCAGTTTGGTATGCAATTTAATGGAGCTTTGTTTATGCAAATGCCTGAAAAGACCTTCTATAAACTGTTCTTACCAAACATTCAAAGTAATGCCCAAACATGCAGGCAGCCTCTCGGTGTTGCTCAAGATCATTTGATGTGTCATTAAAGAGACATGGCTGTTTAAACCTCATTCTTTCCATGCTTTGAAAATAATGACATTTCAAGAAAAGGGGCAGGTTTTGTTTCTGGAAGTGGTTGTACTCTTCAGTTTCCTGTTGAGTTTCGTGACAGTCTCACCCTTAATAGGTGCAATTTTGAAACTGCATAACTATGCCTGCAGCATTGTATTTCTGTGTTTTTCCCTCATATCACACAATTATAGATATAGCAGAACCACTGGACATTGGAGTGCCCCTGACACTATGCCAGTGTGAGACCATGGATGCATTAGCTCATCCTCCATGACTCGGCTGCAGTGGGAGACCAGGAGCCTGCTGCATGATCAGCTTAGGAACAAACGGCATGGCTTACACTCGTTACAGCCAGTAATTTAATGTGGACAAAATTGTAAGTGGGCTAATGAAAGCTGCTGGCTATAAAACAAATTCAGGCCTCCCATAGCTGTGGAGGGCAAAGTCAGCACTTGGTGTTGATGTACATAAACAACTTGCCTTAAGGCAGCTCCAGCCTAGCAAGCAGGTATCCCTGTGCCCTCAAGGCTGGATGCAGTTGCTGTGTGAGCAATGGAGCTGCCAACGTGTTGCACCAGAGGATGCTGGTGTGTGGAAACCCTTCTCCAGTTCCCCATCTCTGTATCACCCCTTTGAGATACTCAATTGCTATATGCTTAGGGGATTCAGGACACAGGTGCTGTAAGGAGCAGGCACCTTGTCCAGTCTAGACATTTGGGTATCTACACCATCATCCAATTCTAGACCAGCCTCACCTGGACAGGCAGTATGAAGACAATGAAGATATCTAATCACAAATCAAGCTGCCTTCTTTTCCGATAGTGCGGAGAAGAGGAGAGATACCAGCAAACATGGCACTCCCAGGTGAGCGCAGTTGCACATACCTTCTGTTCGGGTCCATCAGGACAGGGCTGAGCCCAACAGAAGCCACAACACATATGCAAGAGTCCGCTTTGGTTTCCTTCTTGCGTCAGTTTTCCAAGCTTGGGACAGCAAAACACACAGTAGGAGTATCTGTGCTGGATTTTGAACATGAACTCTATGTTAGAAGGGTGCTGGATTGTTTCTGTCACTAGACTGAAGGACACAGAAAGGTAGTTGGATTCCATGTCCCATAAAAATCTACTTTTCTCAGAAAATGAGCACATGTGTCAACATCTCTGTCTTTGAACTGGGCATGGACAGCCACTGCTATTGATCATTCATAGACCCTTGTCAGCCAGGAATTCAAACAGCTGACAAATCCCTCATAAGGGAATAAATTGTAATCAGCTGTTGTTACAAAGATTAGACACACATTTATTACAGATGTGTCTGTTGGGACAGCACATGATACTCCAGTGGCAAAATCATGTTCCCTCAATGCAAAATTGAGTGGAGAAGGAAATGAAAAAAGAAAAATCAGCTCGTGGATTGCATGGTCTGTTTCATTTCAGTTAAGGATCACAAATCAAATGGATTAGCGAGTCACAATCACTTCCTACAATGTAAGTCAAAGACAGATTTGCCCGTGCACTGAATCTCGCTCCCGAGCTTCATCACTGCAACTTGCTGCCGCTATTGGAGGGGGGCACTTTTGTGCTTTTCTCTTGGCTGCAGATCTGAATTGTCCAGAGCAAAAAGCTTGACTGAAAAACTGCTGAAGACAAATAACAGATCATTTCAAGTCGTATTAAAACACTGGGAAGTGGGAGTATTGCACTGTGAAATAACAGGCAACCTAACTGCCTCAGAGCTGGACCATAAGTGTGATGTCTCGAGGTTTGAACTAACTTCAAATGTGACAAGAAGGAAAAACCCAAAACCATACGAAAATTTTTTAGGAAATAAGCCTCTTTGCTGTCTCTGTGTCCCTCATAGCAAGTACTAATCTTCTTTTACACCCACAAGGCACACTGTTCAGTTTGTGGAGGATTACTGTGGCTTTCTCTGTCATAACCTAGCAAGAACTCCTTTCTCACTATGACTTCTGAGAACAAAAAAACCCCAGAACACAAAACCCCAGGCTGTGACTCACCACTCAGGTACCAGCTTAGGTGGAAGCCAAGAACATCTGAGGTGTCAACCAGTGATCAGAAACCAAGGTCATAAAAATACCACAAACACTTTTGTCATTGAAATGAAACTAAAAGTCTCCCAAACCTTTCAGAAACAACTACCTGTGCAGCTGCTTCTCCAGAGGGTCCCTGTAACAAGCAAATCCTGCTTTAGCTGGTGTCAGGCTAGACAGTCCAGCCCAGCTGGATCAGCCTCTCTGCCCCTGGAATTGCTCCTTCCACTTTTCCTCCAAGCACTTCCAAGAGGCGTCGCGTGGGCACAGTGGAGGACAAAGCTGAAACTCTTCCAAGACTGCCTAAGAGAAGAACTACTCAGTCAAAAAAAAATTATTAACAAATGTCAAGCTGTGGGGAGTGCAGGCAAGCGGGAGAGCAACAATAAGAGCTAACACTTCTTTATTTTTTCTGCATGCAATTTATATGAATTGATGATACTAAAAGTTGCTTCCATATAGTGGATGCATTTCTTTTCTTTACAGTTAGAAATGCATGATTTTAGAGAGCAAATAATGTTTGGGGTTTTTTTTTACCAAATAGTTACTTTAGAAGTAAAAGAATCTTACACAGCTAAAAAAAAAAAAAAAAAAGCCTAAAGAACAAGAGGCAGACTTCTTTTGCAAATTCAGCTCATTGTACTTTCACAGACCCATACAGAAATGAGGAGAAATGTTCCTACATCTAGTGCTTAGTGAATTGGGTTGACCTGTGAGTTAGAGGTAAAACATGGCCTGCAGTTCAGCTGCAGAAGTTAGCTGTAGGTATGATACTGAACTATTATGGGGCAGAGTTCAATTCATAGAATCGAAGAATCATTTGGGTTGGAAGGGACCTTTAAAGGTCATCTAGTCCAACTCCCCTGAAATGAGCAGGTGCATCTTTAACTAGACTAGGTTGCTCATAGCCCTGTCCAACTTGACCTGGAATATTTCCAGGGATGGGACATCTACCACCTCTCTGGGAGACTACATCAGCCTATTCCCTCAGGACTCCACTTGAGTGCAGTTTCCCCAGGGATCCTAATGACTAACTACTTGAACAGCTGAAGTTTGTTTTCCCAAAATTCGGAGTCCTGACTTTACTCTTCTCCTCACCTCTATCCCTCAAGACTGTAAACTCCACCAGTGCATGATCACTGCAGCCCAAGCTGCCTCCAGTCCTGACGATGTGTTGGTCCTCACTGTGTTGGTGACCAACAGGTCCAGTATCGCATCCCTTATGGCAGGGCTGTCTATTACCTCGCTTAAAAGTTATCCTCAATGCATTCCAGGAGTCTCTTGGATTGCCTATAGCTTGCCATGCTACTTTTCCTGCAGATGTTGGGGTGGTTGAAGTCCCCCATCAGTATGAGAGCTTGTGAGTGTGATGCCTTCTGTAGCTGCAGTAAGAAGGCTTCCTCAATAGGCTCCCTCTGATTTGTTATATATATATATATATAGTAGACACCAACCACAGGGTTCCCATTGTAGCCTTGGGCTCTGATTCCTACCCATAAGCTTTCAACCTGCTCGTGGCTATTCTTCAGAGACAGCTCTTCACACTCTCTCCTTTTCTTGATGTAGTTGGCAATGCCTCTGCTCCTTCTTCCTCACCTGTCCCTTCTAAACAGCCTGTAGCCACTGATAGCCACACTCCAGTCATGGGATTCGTCACACCTATTTTCAGTAATGGCAACTAGTTTGTAGCTTTCTATCAGCATGGTGGCTTCCAGCCCTTCCTGTTTGCTGCCCATGCTGTGTGCATTGGTGTAGAGGCACTTCAGCTGGGCTTTCAGCCATGTCACCTTCTTAGGGGAACACTGAAAACTGTCTTTGGACTTCACTCTTTTGATGGAGAAGTACATTGTTTCCTGCCTAAATTCAATAAAGGCAGGTTTATATGCATTTGTTCCTGTGCCCACACTAACTTCCCTTCAGTTGCATATTCCCTATAGGGATGAAGAGAGTACATCTGCACTAAATTCTTCTACAGTAGACATATGTAGAGCCAAACGGGTTCTTTTTTTAACCTCTGGGTTTATGAGTATGCAGCAGTATGATGGAGGAGTGAATCAGAAGCACATTTCTTTATTTTTTAGAGTGTTTTTTGCACTCACTCAACAAATACATCATGTAGATAAGCTTCTGGGGACATACTGGCTATAACATAGAACAGCAACTTTTTGTCGAGGTCAGGGGAAGTGTGTTGTTTCATAAAGGGACTCCAGTAATGCCAAGTATTCGTACTGCAGCGAGAGCACAGCAAGCGACATCACCCTCAACAGATCTCATGAAGATACGCATTAGCAACGACTTGTCTTTCACACAATCTTTGTGAACTCTGGGTGTTTCAGCTTTTTAGATGGATAAGCAAAATGCACGATCTACCCATGAATAGATTTGTGATTTGATGGTATTCCTGTGCGTATTCTCTGCAAACAATTATACAATGCACTGCAAGAAGTCTGGGTAATCTGCTTTGGAATACTGATTTAAATTATCCGTACACTGCCCATCAGCTGAAGATTTAAGCTGTGTACTGGTCAGAAAATGCAACATTATGACAAATTCAATGTCTTTAAGCACTGGGATACTTCCTGACCTAAATATGGTTTTGCTGTTAGCACTATCCCTAAATAACTCTGGGACATGATTTGGTAGGTAAAGAATTTCAGGGTCCATTCTCAACAAAGTGGCTTGCACAGAGCCACCTTGTTTTGCATGGTGAGCCCGTTTACCAGCATGGGTGTGGGCTGGTCTGTGCCTTCTGGCGTCAGTGCTTGGCAATATTCCTCGTCATGTTTAATTTACCAGTATAGAACCAGTCTATCTTTCTCCCTTTTTAAAATAGGGTTAGAAGCGAGTTCAGTTCTTCCATCCACTTGATGCTAGTGTCAAACATGAGTACCCTGTTGTCTTGCAGGGAGAAGAGCAGCTGAGATGGATGTTTATGGCAACTGACTTAGCACAGTTAATTCTCCAAGCAAAGCCAAAGTCTCAGTCAACCCACTGTCAAAAAAAAAAAAAAAATCCATGTTAGCTAAAAAGTGGTATTTTGCACTGAAATCCAAGCAGCCTACAAGGTTATACAGTAAATGGGATAACTTCTTTCCCTTTTTTTTTTTTTAATTGAAATCTGACTTTTTTCATTTAGCCTTTACAGAAAGTTGTAGAAGTGACTAAACACAAGGACTGAATCTTTAACAAAAATGATAAGCATGCCTAATAGCCTTCATAACAAAAAAGGTATATAGTATCTATGTACATATATATGCACATATTTTATATTACTAAATTACTATATTTTATATAAAATTATTTTTA
>NW_010262097.1:137142-138170 GCF_000690775.1 Eurypyga helias | reverse complement strand
GGGGAGAGCTAAAAGGAGCCTGTAATAACTTAAAAGCTGAACTTTACATTCTTTAGAAATTTGGCCATCTTTAGAATTTTTAGGAGAAAACATCCCCTAAGCCACAAATTCAGTAAAATAATGAGTAGCAAAATTTGAGTGAGGTACAAGCTCCAACCTTGGTAAAATATTTAATTCATGCAAAGACTTTCTCACCTGTTTGGTAACATGAATCATTCCTCCCAGTTTTTTCTTTGGTTTCCTAAAGAAAAGACTCTTTCACAATCAATTGTTTTTTGTTTTTAAAGATATGCAATATTTTTTGACTTGTTGGCCTATTTAACTTTTTCTAATAGGTGTCAAGAATTCTCAGAGACTTAAATCCCAAGAAATTTCATAAGGTAGTAGAGAGAGACCCAAATTATCACCCTGTTAAGGGAAAATCTTGGTCATTAAACATACCATATGGAGGTATTAACTCTGTGGCCAGCCATATTCCAGGTGTGGTTGCAGTCTTCCTCACAGGCATTTTGAAAGACTGATGGACACAGTTACTTTGAGGAAGGGATGGCCTTTTAAAATGCCCAGAGTTCTGTGAGCAGTGTTATTTATATGTTGTGTGCTACCACTGTGGGACTTGGGAGATGACGTGTGCCCTTCCTGTGGTTTAGTAGACTTGCTTCTGGATGTAACAACTTAGTATGCACTACCTGTATGCTCTTGTGTTTTCAAGGATGCAGCATGTGTAGGGCTTACTCAGCTACACAGCCTAGAGCAGGAGACCCTTCTTCCCTCTTATTCACTTCTGTGCCGAGTGCTGCTTAGAGTAGTTAGCTAATGTAATTTGGAGTATTACTTAAAATGTGCCTAGCAGCCACCAATGAAGGGAAGTAGCAGCAGAATCAAGCATCCTTAAAAAACCACCACCAACAAAAACACCAACAAATGGGTAAGTAAATATGACAGTCATAGAGTTTGGCTGGTTAGGGGAGATCTAAGTAAAATGTTTCCATTGGGGCTGAGAGGAAGGGTATTGTTTCAGTGGGATG
>NW_010262097.1:71211-137128 GCF_000690775.1 Eurypyga helias | reverse complement strand
GAATTCAAAGACTTTGTCTTCTAATTTGACAAACTCATTAGCATTACTGTTTGGGTGAAAGGATTCTTAAAAATGATTTTTTTAAAAACTGAAAACTATGAAGAAAATATACCACATTTAAAAATTAAATAGCCAAAGGATGATTTAATTCTTATTTTTTGTTTTCAGGTCAATTAAGATAAAGTTGCGTTTTGGGCAATATTGTTGTTTCAGTTGGGGTGATCCTTCCTTTACTCAGGCCTGCCTTAGAACATGGAATTTCCTTTTCAAGAAGCTTGGTAAGGAGTAACCAGCCACAGCTATTAGTTGCTAGCTGAACCTGAGTCACTGCTGAAAATGAGGGAGAAACATGATGAGTGTCTATGTATGTGGTTCCTTAGGCATTAGAAAGTAGCATTAGGATGCCTGCCTACACATAGATGCGTGTAGTGTATGATCTAGCTATTCTGTGCTGACACCTTGGTTTTTTGTTTTTCTGAAAATGTTCACGTTTGGTTTGCCACAAGTAACAGTTACTGTTTTTGAAGTGCAAAATGATGATGAGTACCCTGTGAAGCTTTTGGGGCCAGCTTAAAATATTTTTTACCTGGAGTCCCACTAGTTACGATGATGCTACTCAAGCAGTGAAGAATTGTGTTACAGATAGGGGTTATGTGGTGGGAAGAGGGAAATAGCTTTCTCTTTATATGCTTACTGTGTTTATTATCTGTGAGAGAAAGTGGTTATTTTTTGCATGACAAGGTTCATTTTTCATTCCGTAACTTGTGATATGATATTCCAGTAAGGTCTGTGATTTGACAAAGTGGTTGATGTTGCACAGCAATTTTAAATCTAGCAGTAATACCTAACAGAAATACAAAAATTTACACAATTTACCTATTGCAAATTGGATTGGAAGGCTCTTACTGATTCCTACTGCTACACCGACTCACTGGCTTTCAGGAGAGAGTGACTGGGGTCTAATTTTGAGAACAAACAGCACACTGGTTGAAACATTTATTTAAAAAGCAGTACAGCTCTCAAAATGAGAATAGCTTCCTGAGAAGGTGCTTTTATCATCTGCTGCTGCATCTGTTGGAATTTCTCAGTGGTGTGTAGTGTAGATATTCTAAGTTGTTTAAGCACTCTTTTCCATTTTCCACCCACTGTGTGGTTGTAAATACCTCTTAATCTTGAAGGTTTTCCTGGTTTGGGCATATTCTCCTTCTCACTGTTACTCTACAGTAGCCCTGGGGCCATTAGCAAGGTTCATTCTAATGAAAACGCTTGGGATACTTCCTTCTGTGAGTGACTCTGGGTGTCGTTATTTCTACTGTGTTTGCTTGTTCTTCTTCCTCTTTATGTCATTTGGTCAATTAGAACAGATTTTTGCGTATTTAATGTGCCGTTCGTGAAAAAGAAGCTTCTGGGGTTTAGGAGACCTCAGATGACTATGCTTCCCTACAGATCCACAGTGCTTGCTTTGCTTACCCAGCTAACACAACCACGATTGATTGTGGATTAAGACACCTAATGTCAGGACAGCTGGCTGAGGTTATCCAGTTTACTGCAGAACGTGTTCTTCACATGTAATGGGTCTGAAATATAGAAGTGTGTTGTGAAGGCTGATCTTTCAGTATTGCAAATACTGGTTCTCTTGACTTTGGCCATACAGATAATAATTTCACTAAATTCCCTAAGAAAGGAGTACAGGTAGTTTTTACCAGTCTCACTTTGCAAAATACTTTATATACAGTTGTGGTTAAAGAAAGTGTCCAACAAAAAATAATGGCTGATTCTCAGAGTTCTCACTGAAGTACGAGAAATTAGACAGTGACATAAACGTAAGGAGGAATCTGGTCTGTTCAATATTAGGAATACTTACTTTATCAGTAGAAAGGAGTATTGCCTCCTGTCTATTAGAATTAGCCCTTGCTTAAAAGGATTCTTTCTTATTCCTGTCTTCTTGTGAGACTAACATGATTGTAAGTTTATTTGTTGCTTTTTAAGAAGTGTGCGGGTTGAAGCAAGATTGTAAAAAGAACTGAATTTTGATTAGTTTTCTTACAGTACTGTATGATGGTAAAGATATATAATATGGATATGTGCTGTTTGTGAGCATATATGATAAATAAACCATCATGATTTTAAATTTAAAAAGTTTATTGTTTACATTTAGTATAATTGTGAATAATTTTAAAATATTGTATATATATTCTTCAGAATGGCTGTTTTTAAAGTGAGTATAGAAACCATAGTTATTTTGTTCTGAATAACAGAACTTTAGGGAAAAAAATGAAAACTTTTTTTTCCTGAGAGTTTTATTGGTAAATTAGGAGCTTTTTCTTTGTTTATTATTTGTTCAGGCTTGTACTTGAAAAAAAATAAAATTGAATAGATTTGATAAAAAGTAATTTCTAAACCATGGGTTTTTTTGTCAGGCTGTTTGCATTCATTGCTTTTTCAATTAATAAAGCTAAAGTAAGGTGGAGAAGATGAGGATTATGAATATCTTTAACGTTGCTAGGAGGCATTTACAGTGTCATTCCTTTGAACTTGATGTCTGCAGGAGACTTGAACCCTTTTTTCTTTGCAGGAAAAATTTCCTGCTTAGTTTCAGTAGATTAAAATCCTGAATTTCTTTAATTCTTGGAGTTATGTTGAGGCATTAGCAGAAATGAATCTATAGTCCTTTTATAACTGTATTAACTAAAAACAAATAGTTTAACATAAATTACTAATTTAAAGTATTTTTTTAAAAGATTCTGCATGTGAGTATTATTAAAATGAGATGTGATGCTTTAGTTTTAGCAGTGGTTTTAGTTGACAAGTGTCTGTGCAAGAGCATGCAGACACAAAACAGAGTATAATGTAGATTTTGTTGTCTCCAGCCTTTTTTTTTTTTTTTTTTTACTACTTGACAAGTTGTTTTGAAAGGAAAACTATAAAAATTGGCTGTTACTGCAGTGAAGCATGGTATTTCTAAGTCCCTCCTGAAAAAGCATATTTTCACTTTTGTGCTTGAATTTTAAGGTGCTTTTGAATGGAAATCTGTAAAAATTTAAAATGTAGGTGTTGGCTCTAATCTGACAGGTAAGATCTATTTATTACAGCTTCTGATTCCCATCATTCTACTAAACTCAAGTTTAGTGATTTCCTCTCCTGTGAGTATGGAATATTTGGCTCATTCATCTGAGGTGGAAATAGACTCTACATATCCAGGTAGGCTTACAAAAAGAAACAAGTGAGCAAAATCAGTAAGTTCCTTCTGTTTTCTTTCCTCTCACCATCCTGATATCAGTTCTAATCTAATGATATATAAAGTTTTACATGTGAGTGTATTTTTAAGGAGAATGGATAGCAGTATAAATTTTTGCTGTTTGATGGAGCAAAAACTGTTTTATTGTTGGCGTCAATGGATTTCTGCTGATTTTTTGAGGAAGCTGTGCAACTGGCACTTGAGAATCAAATCTTTTAGTCTAGTTACTGTCAGCGGAGAACCAGTTCTGTTGCTTCAAGTTCAGTCTTTTGTCATTTACACATTGCTCCACACCCTACCCCCCCACCCCTTTCCCTGTAAAATAATCTGAAAATAATCTGTATGATTTGTGTACCAGAAGTTTTTCTAAAATGTCTGCATCTTTGCCTTGGGAGTGCATAATAAAACATGCAAATTAAATAAACAAAGTATTTCTGCACCTGCATCACATGATGTTGTTGGCGTTCAGAAGAATAAGTGGATTCAAAACTGGAGTAGACCATTCTTGTGAATAGTAGTGCATTGGTCACTGTTCAACACTCCCGAGTGTTTAACTCCAGAGTTGGAGATGGAGTCACTGGCTAGGAATCCTTCCAGCACGGACTGGTAGAAGGTCTGAGGCCCGTCCATAGGAAGGATCAGGGTGCATGTGCCTTGTTTCTTCTCTAATAAATATGCCAGCACATCTGAGCGTGCCTTTCGTGTACTGTGGCTTCCTGTAGCACTGGTGGCAAAACAGTAGAACAGCAATAGGTGTTGGTGAAGGGAAGAGCACCACCGTTTGGCCTTTGCTTGTTGACACTGGGGCACCCAGGTGAGTTCAAGTGCCTGTCATCTTAACACTGCAAACCGCCTAGGGTATGACCCTCCTTCTTGTTGAGTGTACAGCGCAAGGCACAGAGTCCTTGATCAACTACTGAGTCTGTATGCTATTTTACTGATAATAATCTCACCAATAATATGAAATTGGATGATAATTCAGTAATAGAAATCCTGTATTTCCCTATTAACATTGTAACTGTCTCTGTGGCACTGCTGCTGTTCTGCTTCAGGTTGTCCCTTGACTAGTCCCCTGTCCACCTATCAATCTCAATCTGTGTATAGAAATCTTGCAGTCATGTGAAGTGGGTGCAGACTCACATTTCTACTGTCTTTTTGTTGATATTGTCAAAATTATTTCTCTAATACAATGTAGTTTGGAGATGTGTAGGTACAAAAGATGTTCTGTGTTGCAAGGTCTTGAAGACTGAAGATAAATCTGTGCTGCTTTCTGTAATGCATGTAAAAGCTCTTTTATAGTTTTTTTTTATTCTGAATAGTTTGTTAAACATAACAGTTTGCAGAATGTGGAAAGACTGAAGTTTTAAATATTTTCTCAAGGTATGTGAAACTTAGCATAATTTTATCAGACTCTATTGTTTTTTATATTTTGAATAATCTTTGTTTATTTGACTGTTGCAATTGCTAGCAGAATGCTACTTTTCAGTATTGCAGGGCATTTTACAAAAATAAGCAAAGGTTTTTCCTGACCTATGGATTTTACTTCTTTCTTCATTAGTGCAGGGGAACAGAGGTGGAATTTCCAGAGGTTCAGCTTCCCCTCCCTTGAGCATTCCAAAACCTCAGGCTGTTTGACATGTAATTAAGCTAGGTGAAATCTGACATCAAAGTGTATGGAAGGTGATTCTCCAGGATTCTTCTACCTGCAAGGCCACTGGAGTGGGCTGTTCTGTTTGGGGGCTGAAGGGGATTAAAGAGTGCTCTTTGTTGGAAGGCAGAAGGAGGAAAAAAGAGCTAGTCACTTTTCTTTTTCTAAAATTTACGTGGAAGAGTCTTGCAATATACAGTTTGTTTGCACTAATTAGTTTAAAAACTGCAGATGTATTAGACGTGGAACTATTCATTTGAAAAAATACTGCCTTGAAGAACATTATTCTTTGAAATGCGAAATATCTGTTGAGAGAGATGATTCCAGAAGTGTAAAATAATTGCAGCAGTATAAGTTTCATTTCTGAGTGGACAGTTGGAGAGTCGAACAATATGCCCTGGTCTTAATACTTTCTTCATTACGTCTATTTAAGCTTAACAGTTAAAGAGGTGTTAGGAATTTTCAAAGGGATTGTGAGCATGAGGAAGACGGAACAAGCAAAGGGTTTTGGCCTATGTGGTGCCTTTAATTTGTGGATGACAAATGTAATTCAGAAGAATTTAGTCAAAGTTACAAGTATGAGGACTTTGAGGTTGAATGGGCAGGTAGAAGATGTATGAAAAGGATTAGAAAAGACTAGAGCTCTTCAGAGAGGAACTGAAACAAATCTAAACTAATGCAAATGTTGGCAGAGAGTGAGGCAGTATTGATTTCCATTATAAATTGTACATAACATTCTGGTTTTAATACAAGAGAATTGAATTTAAGCTTTAATTCTTCTTCTGAATATTTCTACCCAAACACCAGGACAAAGGAGGCACAGAGGAGGTTGAGAGGGTGTTTTTTCTGCTGAAGACTGTAGCCCTATGGGTTAAACCATTGTGCTGTGAAATGCCTGAAGCTATTAACCTCTCTCTCTTCTGCTGGAGTTCCATATGACTTAATGTGACATTGAGAAACGTTCATTAGTGGTGTGAAGGTTGACTGCCATCCAGTAGTGGCAGTGGGGCTTGTCTTGGGCAGTGGTTTAGCATAGGATACTTCATTCCTGTGCAGGCAAAACTTGTCTTGCAGAACATAAGGTAAATTGTATGGAATAGTGCTTGTACTGCATTATTTCCTTTGGTAAGAGAGGGCTTTTTTTTTTTTCTTTTAATTTATCAAAAATTGATTTCATTTGGTTAGTATTTTTTTGCAGTCTTTGTTCTAACAAAATCACTTTTATTTCCAGTGGAGAATGACTACTTGGCATAATCTTTATGTGAGTAGTTTACCCAGAGCCAGTAATACTGCCCTTCTTGTTCTAACCTGAGCAAACTGACTCTTATAAGAGACTCTGGAGTGGGTGTTTAAGAGAATTCCAGACACAGAGGACCATGGAAAATGTAGTGAGAAAGTTAGCATAAAGCCCAAAGGTAGTAAGTATAGCAAGAAGTTTAGAAGTAGTGCTTTGGGCTATTTCTATTTCAGTGAAGCTTCTGATCTTTGATTTGAATTTTTCAGTACTATACTATATCTTTTTTTTTTCCTTGGTGTTTTCCTGAACATTGAGCAGCTGGGACAGATCTTATCTTTCAACATTATTTTTGTTACTGCTCACAAATACTCTTCTTTAAACATCTTCTGGTGTGATTCATAAGGTCTGCCATGGTTTTTTTAGTCCGTATTTTAGTAGTGCTTTAATCACAGTCAGAAGAATAAAACTGAATTATAGTACAAGTAGAACAACACCAGAAATTCTGTCATTACTGAATCTTGAACTTTCAAAAGCCACCTAAGTTCTTTTCTATTAGCAACCTTTAAGCGTGACAGTGAAGACTAATTGTTTTACTGCTTGTTTTTAAAATCGGTGGTTATTTCCTCTAGGAATCCTGCTAACAGGATTCTCTTTGCCTGAAAGAGGTGCCTGGTTTTATCAGCATCTCTCAGCATAAATCAGAATTTCTATGGGAAGTAGCTCATTAGTATTAATTTTTGGCAATGTCTGACTGATTCATGAGGTGCTTTGCTATTAAAAAAAAATCTCATATTGAAAACCTTCCATAAAATTACTAATGACTAATCTTTCACTGAATGGAGGCTTCAGATAATGGCAATAAGAAAGCTCCTGCCAGTCCCCACTCTTGCTGACACCCAGGTGCTGCAGGCTCACATTGCATAGTGTATACCGACGGAAATAGTCTTTTTGGGCTCCATATGCTTCCTCTCTGGATCATTACTAGTCAGTGTGAGTAATGCCCGGAACATTTTTATCTAATACTGTTTAAAATGTAAAACTATATTCATATTAACTAACTCACAGTTCTTCAGATCTCCTGAGTTTCCAGTACTTGTTTTTAGCAGAATATGTACAGTTAGTTTTTGAGAAAATGGTTTCTGTAGTTGTCTATAGTAACAAACCTGGTTATTGCTGACATGGTTATTTTTTCTTTCATTCTCGATATTTCTCCTGCGTATTTGTAGCAGTGTAATTGTGCATTTTTCTCCTGATTACTTTCTCCTTTAGCAAAGTTAGAATTGTTTTTGTTTGCATTTGAAACGCAAGCTTTTTAGAACCTTAGTGAGAAGTGTCTTTGATATGGCAAATCACTTTTAATTCTTTCAAAGATTGTCTTTTTAATCAATTAACATTATTACCTGCTATGCACTTTTCTTTGTTCTAAAGGTAACGTAAAACAGTGATAAGTGAAGTATCAGTCTTTCATATTTTTCATAGGTGTTTCAGGGCTTTTTGCCTTCAGTTGTAAGTAAGCATGGAAGATAACATTTGAAAAGCCTACTGCCATAATTAAATGAATTATAACAGGTCTGTTGGAGAAATGTATAAACCGACATTGATACAGTGCTTACTGTGTGTAGGTGTGAGCAACTTAAATTATAATTCTGCAAAGTATTACGGAATGGAAGGGAACTGTGTGATTTGCAGGTTTTCTGTTAAGATTCAGTTGCCATTTCTCATGCTGCACAAAGGCTGCTATGTTTATAATGCTTTCTAAAAAGTTGGTGTGTTATCCCATTTTTATCACTATAAGGGTATGTTTAACTGTAGTAACTTACTACCAGAAAGGCAAAATAAATTAAGTGTTGTAAGTAGCCGAAAAAGCACAACGTTCTATTTAGGAATAATGTACAAGTTGCTCATACTGCTTGTTTGTAAGCATCTGTAGCATCAGAAATTCTAATCCTGCAGATGTAATTCTGTATTGCAACTTACTAATTAAGTAGCTATAAATATTTCAGTGATTTTGAATAGCAATAATATACTAAATATACAAACAGATTTAATATCTGCTCTGCCTAGTAAATCCAATTGGTAAATGCTGGTTTATATGTTGTGTTTATTAGAGCTTTAACTGCTAATCTCATATGGAAATGTTGCTTTGTAGGGCAAAATTCAGCAAGAGGGTCTGGGATTCCAGAGTGAACTTGTACATTCCTTCAGGGCATTTTTGCAAGGGAGGTTGTTGTGTTTTAAAGGTAGTTGATAAGAGACCTGCACCACCAACCCCAGACCTGCACCACCAACCACCATCACGCATTAGTCTATAGAAGGTATTTGGGTGAACATACTCCTGTACCACTCCGTACCACCATTTATCCAAGTGAAATTTTTGACCATTTGCAGGATACATTATAAATCAGGATGTCACTACCAGACAATCAGATTTGAACATTCCTTGCATAAAGTAGCTTGCCTATATCCCTTAGGAATAACATCACTTAACTGTGTTTATGTGACAGTGTTGATATGCCTGGTTTTACATGAAAGTTAGGGCAGTGTGTTATTTATGTCATCATGGATTCAAAAAGTAGGTGGTTGTGCTTTATCTCTGCTGAGGTTATCTTCTGTGGACAAATCACTTGGAATAATTGGAAGATGTAGTTTTATCAAATGGCTATTAATTAAATCAGGAAACAGGATTTTTTTTCTTCAGAGTTGGGCTTTGCTACTACATCACAGTTTTTCAGCGTTCCCTTCTCTGAGGTGCTGACAACAGGTTAACATGAAACAGAGCTGTGTTGAACCTAATTACGTTATAGCTCATTGTTTTGGGGACCTATAAAACTGTTCACTCCCTTTTTATGAGGCTATAGTCACAACGAAAGGCCATAAACAGTGCATTTTCTCTTTCCTACGGGACTGGAGATTTCATTAGTTGACCCTAATAAAGGCCTGATCCAGCTGCATTTACACCTGGGAATGAATGATGCTTTATTGGGTCTTAATCCTTATTAGGTCAAGCAGGAGGGGATGACAGCCGGATAGCTTTTGATCAACCATAAATGTCTGAAAGCTTAATTTCTTTTATAATTATTTGCTAGTTGAATGTTGACTGTGAAGGCATGCTTTCCTGTACTTAAGAGGAAAGATTTTAAATATTATTAAAATACGAAACAAAACTGAGGTCTTTCTAGACTTTCAAGCAGTTACTACTAAAACAAGATTTCCTCAGCAGCTAAGGGCGTGATTTTTTTTTTTTTTTGACTCCTCAGAGACTCTGGGGAGGACTAATGTTTAGCATGTTTAGCTCTTAGAAATAATGTGGACAGTTATGGCCTACCTTTATTTAAGTTTATACTGTTTGTGAATTTAAAATTGCTATATTCCTGCTAAATAGGTTTCTGTACTGTAGGTGCTTCTCTGAGACTTGTTTGGGTTATTTTTACTTTTTTTTCTTCCCCTCATATAATATACAGATATTAAAATTAGGGGAATTGTATAGCAATTTATTTGGGAAATATCCCATAAGATTTAAAGATAATTCCTTTTTTGGTTGACTGGGTGTGTAGAGATCTCTCTTTTTCTATATATACTTATTTATATTTTTGTATTATGGTAATATTATTTTCTCTCCAAGCTGTAAGGTGATGGATGCATTACAGCTGTGTGTCAGGAATGCGCTCCATTGTCTGGTTTTATGTGCTGGTACTGCTAAACTGCTAACTTCCTCCTTGCTTTGCTTTACCACAGGATGTGAGCGGGGGCAGTTTCGCTGTGGAAATGGTCGCTGTATTCCTGCAGATTGGAGGTGTGATGGAGCTAGAGACTGCTCAGATGATACAGACGAAGCTGGTTGTTGTAAGTGAAACAACTATAGAGCAACTTTTTTGTAATATAAGAAATACTGAGATCCCATTGTGCTCAGCTGTACCTGTGGTACGAGAATGAATTATTGGAGGGGGAGAAAACTGTTTGTCTTGAGATTACTGAAGGAATAATATGCTTAAGAGCCATATTTCTTGAGTCCATTGGCTTTGGTAGTCAGAAAGTAAAGTAGTGCTCAACTTCTAACTTGACTTAGCCTTCTCTTAAAAATCTGAGTGTCCTATAATGCTATTTCATTGGATGACTAATGTTCTAAGTAGATGTAGAAATGTATTATAATCTATTATTGTAGTAATCCTCAATACTGGAGGTACGTACAGCTACCAGCAGTGTCATGTGAGCTCCAAATCTATGAGTCTTTCAGGCCCTAGACCACAAGCTGTACCTACTGCACCTAAGTAGATTCTTGATTAGGTGTCTTGAGTTTATCATGTTATCCTTAGTGCCAGCAGCTCAGGGACAGCAATTGCATTCAGATGGGCTGTAATACCCAGGCACAAAGATCCTCTCGAGCTGAATGTTAAAATGTTGAGAAAATGAAGAAATTCTCTCCACAGTTGGTTTTTAGGAACTTGCCTGCATTTTACATTCTTGGTTCTAGTGTTCTTTGAGGTCTTGTGGACTGGTGCAGTTATCAGCCCACTGGTAGGTTAGGCCAATTTTTACCATGTGACGGGAGAGACAAATTTATGTTGGTTCTTTTCACACTGGATTGCTTCTTTGCTGCTTGACCCGTGTAATAACTGGAGGTCGTTCACACAGCTTGGCAGTCTGATTGTCGCTTATCACTTTAGTTAGCTGCAAAAACCAATGCAGTTCTGGATGAAGAATGCCTTAAACTGGCAAAACAAAATTGTGATGTCCTATAGATTATTTCAGCTAAGTTCTGAACTGCAACTGGAAATAAGCAGTTGGGCTTTGAACAAGAAGTGGGTAAAATCCCTGCTGACTTTGGAAGATACCAAAAGCCCCTTAAATCTGACACTTACTACATTGGTCATAGGTGTAAGCATGAAGTTGAGTTGTCCTTATTTTCATACATGAAGTGAATTAGGAAGGTGAAAATTGAACTTTTCAATTTTTTCTTTCAGTTAATTGGGCTTTTTAAAGCAGTATGTTAATTTACTATAGGTAGTAGGGCACATTAAGCATCTAGGAAGATATTTTTAAAATGTTTAAAACTGACCTAAGGTTTAAATTATACTCCAAGACTATTCTTTGATTCTTAAAACAGGAATAAAAAAATATGCATGAAGTATGTTGGCTGTGGTGTGTGATCGATTTTATCTCTTTAATTGCTTTACCTCTGCTGTAAGTTTGTACTTTTCAACTCTAACTCTACAAAGCAATATACTTTTCTCCCTTGGTGCTTTGTTTACATTGGTAGTTGTGCTTGCCTATCATCCCATGAGCACAAAGTGTTTCTAGTTGACTTCACAGTACTGCAAAAAATTTATCCTGAGAAAAAAGAAGGTTAATACCCAAGTCCTGTCTACTGTGCTGTGCTGTGCTAATGATTCTTCCCAGGAGCATTACCTCGAGATGGAGAAGGCTGTAACAGTTTCCAGCATATATTTTGATCTTTCCCTCTAATGGCTGTCTGTTGTTTGGCTGTTTGAAAACCAGAGTGGAGCTGGGACAAGAGCATTCAGAATGTTTTGACCTGACCATCACTTTTGCCTCCTGAATTCACAGAGTTATGACCTTGCTTTGAAAGACCTTCTTCCTATCAGGGTAGAGCACCCGAGGTGGAGTGAGAGCAATTGAACAGACCCCTGTGAGACTAAGGAACCTAGCATGACTCCATATATAAATGGAAAAAAAAAAAAAAAAAGGCTCACCCAAAGGGTGGGTTCAGAGGGTGTGCTCTGACTTCTAGAGTAGTCTGTGTCTGCACGGAATACGGAACTGAAGATTCTGGCACAGGAGTTCACTAAACTAAATTTTGCCTTTGAGTAGCCTTCTGCTGGCCCACTTTCCCCTCCATGCTCTGTCCATTTTTATTTTTTTTTTTTGGGAGGGTTGCCAAATGCTTCATGTGTTCGGAAGTTAGTCAGTTGACACTTGAACATTAGGTCATCTTCTCCCTTATTTAAAACTTCTTTTTAAGGTGCTTTCCCAGATGTCTGAGAAATGACAGTTTTTTTTCATTGCCTACACTAGTACAACCTACCTGTGAGGGAAATCAATTTCAGTGTCAGACTGATGGCGAATGCATCCCACAGTCATGGGTTTGTGATGATGAGGAAGACTGCGAAGATGGCTCAGATGAGCATCAACAGTGTCGTAAGTATTTAAGTTCTGATGTTATACCAGCTTTGTCAAATAAAGTAGTTCACATAGCAGCATATTGACAACATACAGAAACAAGGCTCCTGTAAATACAGCTTTTACTAGAAGAGTCCCTCTAAAGTAGTTTGTAGAATGAAATAATGTGAAATACATCAAATGCAGAAAACTCTCCAAAAGGACATATCCAGGTCTCAACTTGAGTAATTTTCAGATTTCTTGGTTAATTGAGAGAAAAAGGAGAAAAATATGCAGTGCATATTAGTTTTATAGTTGATACAGAACATATTAGTTCCAAAAATGGTGAAATATGCATAATACTCTGATGTCCAAACACTGTCTTAGTCACAGGAAAAGCTGCTTTATTCATTGTGTAACAAAATTCACACTGTCATCTCAGTTATAAAAAAAAAGTTCAGTTTTCTAGAAAACTTTGAAATTTATATCTATATAAAGAGAAGGAATTATCAGTCAGTTAAGTAAATGTTGCTAAAGATTCTTGAATCATCTTAAGTAATGCTATTTAATGGCATTATTATTTAAAATTATCAGAGCTGTTCTTTCTCATATTCAGATAGTAAGAATAACAAAAGTCCTGATATTGAAGGTGAAAGTGTAGTCTTTCAGTATCATTTGAACAGCTTAAATTTAGGACATTAATTCCTATTAATATTTCACTTTAATATCCTAAAGGGTAGATTAATCATGTTTTGAATTTGTTTTGAACTGAAGTGTTTAATGTTCTCTGTATATTTTAGAGCTAAGAAAACATTTAGAACATTTAGCAGCCTAACTGCCATAGCCATAGGCTCTTTCTTTTTTCAGTATTGATAGCAAGATGAATACAGACAGTAAAAAAAAAAAAAAAGTTACTCTGATTTTCGAATTTCATCACTAAGCAGTTGAAGGGCTACAAACAGATAAGTATGTGCTGAATTGATGAAGTGAACTGAGATGATTATTGCACCAACCTACATCCCCTGCATTATTGCATAAGACAGGAAGAGTAAGTGTTGTAATGTTCTAAAGAACCAATTTCCTGCTACTTTTAGTATTAGAAATTACTTTAAGAGGTAAGGATAAGATAAATATATTTTCCTTTTGATTCTGTGTATAGTTTTTGATAATTTTTTGTTTAATTGAATGGCTCTGGAGTTATGCACTAACCCGGCTGATCCTGGGAGGTTCACAGGTTTGAGTTTTGAAAGGGTATTGCTCACAGGCTTGTGTTTTGTGCTTTTATATCAAGTGCTGGTTATGTTTTAACAGAGGAGTCTGTACATACAAAATGCGCAACAGTTCTGAGGTGACTTTTGAACTGGGTCACTGTAACATTGTTCTCTGTGTACTGGTTAATCATGAGTGTTAGTAACTGTACAGTGGCACTGTGCGGCTGCTGCTGCTGAGCCTTCTCCTGGTATTTGTCCTTATTCTTCTAAAGGGTCTTTTTATCTCTGTGACTGGGAATCCTGGAGGAGCTTTTACTTGAAATGTTAACATTTTTTTCCTGACAAAAGTGTCTGTCAGCTCTGGAAGTCGCACATGCAGAATTAAAATTCGTTTTACTTTCCTGTCTTGCTCTTGTTTTATCTTGTGACACGAGTATCCAAGTAGCTGGTCTCACTTTGTGAGCACTGCTGACAGTAGAAGGGATAGAAAGGCCCTGTAAAGCAGCAGTGCCTAGACTGGGGTGGTGTTGAGATGCAGTGTGAGTTTGAAAGAACCAAACGTGCAGGTGGTGGATTGGAGGAAAGTTAGCAGCAGTTTCGCCTTCAGCTGTGTCTTCACAGATTCGATTGATTTGCCTAAGGAGAACAGAGGGTTTAGTTTAGCTGTAGCGGAGTCAAAGTGGAATTGCAGTTTTATGTGGTTGCGTTTTACTGACACAGCTGTTGTGAGAAGAGACATAATCATTCTTGATCCTCTAGTAGTTATAAATGAAAATATTTCTGACTGTTGAGTGCCTGGCTGTATTAGAAAGCAGTGCCTTACCTCCAGCTCTGCTGTGTTTACATTGTGGCATTCTAGTTGACCAAATACCTTAGTTACTGACAGATTTTGACCCAGGAAACAAAACAAAGGAGAAAACTTTAAAACAGTGAGAATTGGTAATTTAATCTTTTAAGCAGAACAATTATAGGGAGGTGATTTTTAACCTAGAGGTCAACTCCTTCACTGGAGAAAAGCAGTGACCTTGCAGGGTACAGAAGGCCTCATGAAGCTGTGTTATCTGCCATGTGCTTGTCAAGTGTTCTTTAATCTCTTTGAATACACACAGGTACAGGGGAAGAAAGTCTTATGCTAATAGCTGTGAGAAGGATGGAGTAGTTACAGGAAGAAGGAAAATATTTTTCTGCATAAAATGTCTTGGTTGATGGAAAAGACTGACCGAATGCCTGTTTCTTGCAGCGGGAAGGACGTGCTCAAGTCAGCAGTTCACATGTTCAAATGGACAGTGTATCCCCAGCGCGTACTGGTGCGATCGAGTAAAGGACTGTAAGAGTGTGCCGTGAGTCTTAACTTTTAGCACTAGATCTGGTTTCATCTCATCCCTCTGTGGCATTTTATTAAATTTGTAAGATTAAAGGGCTTGCTGATGGACAGGGTGACCACAATATGCTGCTTGTTACGGGAGTTTCATTTCAGATTCTTCTGTGTATTAGGGCTAATGTTCTGGTACAGATCCATTATTGCAGAACTCAAGTGCAGACTGCTGCCGTAGGATCAGGGCTTCTTGTTTGTCATTTTCTGAAAGATAATTAATATTGCATTGGAAAAAAGTAACCATGTTTAAATGGATTAAATGGGAGACTCAGAAATAACTCTGCCAAATCTTTTCATATTGTTTTTGCACATTTCTTATGACATCAGTGGTAACTATAACTTGTATAGAAAAGCAGAATTTGACCCAAATCTCTTCTTTGAGGGACTTTGACCCTTTCAAAAGCATTTGTATTCTAGACCACAGTTCCCTGTGGGTCATGTTGTATCCAGATAAGCTGTTTATATTGTGCCAGCAAAATGCAGATGAAGAAATAGGGTTTTTTGTCTAATTTCCTGAGTTGAGGCTGCCTGATGACAGCCTCCCTACATCCTGGCCTAGGTTGAGTACTGATAGAAAGGACTGCTGGCCATATAATAGAGGCCACCTTTTTCAGAGGTGTTTTTGCTGAATACCTACACCAACAGTATGTAACAGCATGTCCGTTCATTGTGAGTGTTACGGAGAAGCTTTGCACGTGTCACGAGTGACATGTAATGTATGAGCTGCTCTTTCAGCTGGTAGAACTCAGTGTGCCTTTAGCAAAAAGACACAACTGTAAACTATGTTCAGAACCAGAGCTGGTGTGGGAGGCAGGGGAAGAGTTGAGGATGCTAAGCAACAGATGAAGAAGGAAGAAACAAAATGTTGTTAATGGTTGCACTTGGAGGAAAAAAGGGCACATGCTGTGTTAAGGAAAACAGTGTATTATATGGTCAGCCAATTGACTCTCAAATGATTTAAAAAGTACACTCTGTAAAATGAAAGGTGATTTAAAACTCTGTGGTACTGAATAAAAGGTTGTTGAGACAGCAAACTTGGAACTTCTGTATGTGTAGAGCCACAGCCAGTTCTGAAGTTGCCAACACAAATGGGTAAAAGACAAGATCCAAAGTACCCCATATCATTGCTGGAGGAATGTCTTCTGTAGTTTGGCCCTTTATCTCTTAAGCTTTAGAGGAAGAAAAGAGATTGGTAACTTAATTTAGCAAATCTATGACGCATAAAAAAGAACCCTAGAGAAAAGCTGTTTGTTAAAAAATGGTATTATCTGTAAATGAGAAAAGAGAACTACTCAACACCTGTGAAAAATCTGTGAGTAATGACTGAATACAGTGTGAAACAACCAGATGAAGTGGTGTGATCATTATTATGCAGTAAATCTGTGGCAAGCTGGGAGTGGAGTCCTACAGACAATACTCAATTCTTCCTTCAGACTAGAAGCCACCATGTTTGAAAATTGAAGTGCACATTTTATTTCATGTTTAACATTCTCAACTAAGTAAATTAAAAAGGCAGTTTGGAAAGGGGCCTCTAGATACCTGAACAGTAACGCCCTACTGCTGTGTGGGAAATGCAGTCGTTGCCACATCAGGCAGCGGGCCCCATGAGTGTTGTGAAGGCAGCATATTTAGCCCCGGGGAGAGGGACTGTCTCATATCATTCAACAGCCTTTACTCTGGTTTATTAGAATACGTGTTGACAGTCCCTCTAAGGCAGAAGAATGACTGTGTCTTGGAACGTTGAAAGTAGGAGTGTTGGACTAGTTTAAAGAAATGTGATGGTGCTGAAGACAAGAGAATCAAGAAGAATGTCATGACAAGACCCTTCCAGAAAGGCTGGTTAATTTTATTACCTCTCTGTCTTTGCAAGGCCTGGAACTTTAAACAGAAGCCCTAAGATAACATTAATAATTTGGTGATTTTATGATGAACTATACAGTAGGGAGTAGTGTGTTAGCTCTTGCTGTTTTGAAGCAGATTCTAATACTTACTTTGAATATTTTTTTTTCCCCACTGTTTCATCCATGTGTCTTTCCACACTACCTGATATAAACAAATATAAGAGGAATATCACCATTTTTGCTTTTTCCTTTGTCGTTATTGTTCCCTTATTTAATCTACGCTAAAAAGTTGCATAAATAAAAATGAAACACCCATGAAAAATGAAAGAAAAAGCTGTTTAGAATGGAGTCTGTTATTTCACAGAGCATAACAAAATGCAAACTCATCATGTCCATTTACTTATGCCTTGCACTCACTGATCTGTCTGGAAGGAGATTTAGATTGTAAAGAAGATAGTTTTGTTGCTGAGTAAGTTACATTATTTAAGAAACTAGTCAAATACAAAAGTCATCAATATGAGGTAACTCAGCAATTAAACAAAGGAATTTAAAGCCTTAGTCCATTTTACTGCTAATGGGATTAACAGCAAGGGAAAACTGCCCATGCAGAGGCTAAGATAAACATCAGAACAGTGTTTCAACCACAGGTCATGTAATTAGTGCATTGAAGCTGGTTTAGTTTCATAAAATTGTGGTTTTTAAATTTTCTTTAATTATATATATATCAGACTGTTTTTCCAGCTTTTTATAGTCAGTTGCTAGCAGATACTTTCATTATGAAACTTTAGAAATGTAGAATGAAATGACAGAGTAATTGGGTAACAAACAGTTTTTGGGAGTAAGCAGCCAACACTGGTGTCATTTTTCTGTGTTACATGCTTTATATCTTTCAGTTAAAGGTAGAATTCTCTCTCCAGCCTCAGCTTCGTAGTTGAAAAATGAAAATCCGGAGCCCTGTTCACTTTGCTTTGCTCTGACTGACAGAATAACCTTCTGGATACAGCTCTGGCAGCTGAGCATTGCACTGAGGCCATGAGGGAGAAAGGGAAAGTATTTTAAAGATACGTTGTTCGAGGCTGATGAGCTGAGTGCAGGCTTAGAAACTCTGGATTTTGGATTCTAATTCTGATGCTGAGTTGCTGCCATGGGTCAACTGCCTCATCTGTTAATTCCTGCCTCTTGTTTGCTATACTACATAGCTGTTGTGGTCAGGAGGTGGGCAGCCAGATCTGGGATGAATTTGTGGAGATCAGGGCGAAAGTGAACAAAGATCAGGAACTGAAGAGATCATAAGGCATGTAGTCTGAGAAGGGGAAAAAAAGGGCAGTGGTCAGAGGCTAATGTTCTTGATGTTGGACAAATTACATGTAACAGCTACAGAACAAGACAGGAGTTCATGCTGAAGGAAATAGCTCCACTAAAGAGAGTCTAGGACACGGAAGAAGCAAAACTGGAGCAAGGTAAGGAAGGCAGCCAAAGACTATAGTGGCAGCAATCAAAATCGGGAATTAAGGCCAGGAATGAGGGTCTGGTCAGTCTGCCAGCTCTTAAAGCATCTCTGCTATGAAGACTACCTGACATCATGTAGCTCATACGGCCCTGGGGGTAAATCCCCCTTCTGGGTGGATCTCACAGGTTGTGAGCTGTCTGGGCAATGATTTGCCCACTGTGAAGTGGTGGCTCATAGCAGTGAGTCAAAGGGGTTTAATTTTTAATGTTACTTTGCAAAATGTTTTGAAACATTGCTGCAATAAAAGAATGACACTTGGAAGTAGCAAATTGACACCCCCTAATTACCTCCTTTTTTTTTTTTTTTTTTAATTTACCATGGGTTAGGGTTGTTACAAAAGGTTATGCTTCCTGACTCTGTATTGTGATTTAAACCCAGGCAACAACCAAGCACTACACAGCCGCTCCCTCACTCTCCCCATGGCAAGATGGAGGAGGGAATCAGACAAGAAAAAGTGAGACAACTTGTGGGTTGAGATAAAGACTGTTTAATAGAAAAGGAAAAGCCACTCACACAAGCAAAGCAAAACAAAGAACTCATTCACCCCTTCCCATCAGCAGGCAGGTGTTCAGCCATCCCCAGGAAAGCAGGGCTCCATCACGTGTACTGGTTACTTGGGAAGAGAAACACCATCACTCTGAACATTCTTCCCCTTCCTTCTCCTCCAGCTTTGTATGCTGAGCATGATGTCATATGGTGTGGGATATCACTTTGGCCAGTTGGGGTCAGCTGTCCGGGCTGTGTCCCTTCCCAACTTCTTGTGCACCCCCAGCCTCCTCGCTGGTGGGGTGGGGTGAGGAGCAGAAAAGGCCTTGACTCTGTGTAAGCCTGCTCAGCAGTTACAGAAACATCCCGGTGTTACCAGCACTGTTTTCAGCATAAACCCAAAACACAGCCCCAAACTGCTACTGTGGAGAACATGAACTCTGTCACAGCCAAAACCAGCACACTGTGTGACTGAAATCAGTATCTGCTGAATCAAATACCAGTTGCAACTGCTTGCTGTTACTATTTGTATGTGGATTTTTTTCCACCTTGTATAACAAAAGTGTTAGAGAGCAAAATAATGTAGCTGTAGGTAGCAATTCCTGTGACATGGCTTTCAGGCATCTCCTATGTGTGCACAAAGACACATGCCATTTAAATGTGTTTGCAACTGTTGCCCCAGAACAATTTGTGGGTTACAAGGAGCAAGGTGCCTCATCTGTCATTTGTGCTAGTGTTTGCCATTTGTTTATGATTTGCAACTGACGTGCTGGCATACTACAGGGAGTATTTTGGCTAAGAAAGCAATGCCTGAGATGAAGGAGAGAGAAAGAAGAGCTCCCTTTCTTCTTGAGCGCTGGAATGAACGTAGCTGGATTTCTCCCTGTTTTCACAAAGCTGGTATTATCTTCTAGGAACTGTGATCATTAGGAAAAGATTTCTTCTTTTCAGCTTCCTGTAATTAGCCAAAGGTTCTTGGGAGGAAAAGATAAAGGAAACAATGATCGTGTTGGAGGGTATTCACATTTAAATGCAAGGTGAAAGAAACCAGTATTTTTCTGTCCCTTCGCTTCTCTCTCTCCTAATCCTATGTTCAGTTTTACACTATTTTCTTTCACTCTCACTTTGTGCAGCTGTATTCTCAGACCTCCTTAGATTAAAACTACCTACCTTGTCATCTTTTTAATTCAGAACCTTATCCTTCCTTTTTACATCTTTCTAGTCTACCTGTCAGTGACCTAGAAATAAAACATGTCCAAACCCCTGGAGGAGAACCCTTCCTTCGGTTTTTACATAGTTCCAGGTCACCCACAAGGCACTGACACTTTTTCCAGGTGCCCCCTAGAACAGACATGATGTGATCAGCTTCTCTGATCAGTATCAGCTCCTGCATAGCTATGGGATTCTATACTCAAATGCATTGTTCTGAGATCAGGTGCATACAGAGAAATCTTAGTTAAAAAAAAAAACCCACAAACGTCTAAGGAAAGCTAAGAAATGTTTATTGCACAAGCCCCAAATGTAGTGGCTAATGTAAGACTTTCCCACTTAAATTTAAAATGCCATGATATTCACTTTCTAGACTTTCTTTTCTGGAGAGCTTTTCATTAAGCTAGATTGTATAGGTTTTCCAGTTTAGAGGTTTTCCCATTCCTACCCTCCCCTCTGGCAAGGTCCAGATTCTTCTTTTCATGTTCAGAACTTTCTATTTGGTGATAGGGAGAAGAAGATCTGAGCTCACTCATTGCTGATGTTTTCTAAATTTTGGAGAGAAAGGAGGGAAGTTTTGTAACCGTTTTTTCACAACTACAAGGGCAGCCACTCACTCATTTTCAGATATGGATAGGCCTTGTTCAGCCTGGAGAAGAGAAGGCTCTGGGGAGACGTTATAACACCTTCCAGTACCTGAAGGGGCTACAAGGAAGCTGGGGGGGACTTCTTACAAGGGCCTGTAGTGACAGGACAAGGGGTAACGGGTTTAAATTGGAAGTGGGGAGGTTTAGATTAGACATCAGGAAGAAATTCTTCCCGGAGAGGGTGGGGAAGCACTGGAACAGGTTGCCCAGAGAAGCTGTGGATGCCCTATCCCTGGAAGTGTTCAAGGCCAGGCTGGATGGGGCTTTGAGCAACCTGGTCTAGTGGAAGGGGTCCCTGCCCATGGCAGGGGGGGTGGAACTAGATGAGCTTTAAGGTCCCTTCCAACCCAAACCATTCTATGATATAGTACCAGATATATAGGATAGTTAGGCAGTTTTGGTTTGGCTTCCTTCATTCTCTCAGTGTGGACAGAGTTCACCACAAACACAATGACGTAGGTGCATCTTGTGCATGGTTTCCACAGGGGCCTTAGCTAGAAGCTGTTGGAAGGTCTAGCACAGTGCTTGGCCCTCACCGAAACCAGTGTTTCTTGCTTGATTACTGTATCTCTGCTTCTCATATGAAAGTGTGGGTAGCTATGCCGGCTGCTGTGAGGCTGTCGTGATGGCACAGAGGCTCCTGAACCCTGCAGTGTGCTGGCTATATATCACTCGTACTCTGTAGTCTAATATTCATGCTAATACTGAAGGATTTCTTGTTGCAGACTACCCAAGATGTGAACAGTTATCATGTGCAAATGGAGCGTGTTTTAATGCAAGCCAGCGGTGTGATGGCAAAGTTGATTGCAGAGATTCTTCTGATGAAGCTAATTGCAGTAAGTACAAGCAGAGTGATCCCAAGCAGATAGGCTATATAGACTCTGTTTTAAAGATGATAGTTTTCTGACAAATTTTCTGTGTTTTTTTCTGTGCTAAAATCTCTTTCAGCACAGGGATGTGCCAGTACGCAGTTTCAGTGTGCTAATGGAGAATGCATCCCACGTGCCTTTGTCTGTGACCATGATGATGACTGTGGAGATAGGAGTGATGAAAACTCTTGCAGTATGATGTTTTTGTTTCCCCCCTCCCCTTTCTTTAACTATTTTATGAAGAATTGGTTCAAGCAGATAGCAGGAAGGAGATTGCTTGGCTATGCAACTATCAAAAGTTAGCCACTGTGCTGCAAGGACTCTTTTGAATGGAAAGATGAAGATTGCAGTGCTACTTTGATAGACTTTTTTCAGGTTGTCTTTGCTGCTAAGTGCCTGGGTGTGTGTTTAGTATTTGAATTTGCTGGATTCGGTGACAGTTTGCTTCTTAACATGTATAGTTTTGCTTCTTCGTATTGTAATTTTCTTCATTTCAGCATGACCCAAACATAGTTCCTTCACCCTGAAATCTCAGTTAGATACACTATGCTATTGCTTTTCTCAGAATTTGTTTGGCTCTTTTTCACATTTTTATTTTCCAATAGATGGAATGGATCTTCTAGAATTATTCCCAGTGACTATAATGTACAACTTTACAGACAGATAACAGTACAGATAGTTGTCCTTAGATGTTCACGTAAGGTCTTCAATTGACTGTTCTGTTTCTGGAAATTTCTTACTCATTCTTTTCTTCATGATCAGGGTATCCCAAAGCCAGAATCATGGCTGTAGCGTTATCCCTTGTGTGAGCTGTATATTTAGAAAGGTCTCCCACTGATTACAGGAGCTAAGTTAGTTTTATGTTCTGCATTGCAGGAAGGCCACACGTTGCCTTTTAGTTGCACTGTCCTACCAAGGACCTCACACCAGTATGATTCCACCCCCCAGCCTCACCCCCCCACCCCCCCAAATATTTCTCTTTTAGGTCTTTGGCAATGCTTGTCCTTCAGAGGACCCGCAAATGTTTCTGAACTCTTAGTAGGGAATGCTTCCCAACCATGGAGGACTTTGACATAAATTTTCATTGTTTTTTTCATTCTGTTTCTCTTAGACCAAAGCATACAAATATTTTACCTCCTGATATCTTGGGTATCATCTCCTTGTCATGCCCACCTTCAGGAGCCTTGTTAATAATGTGCTCTGCATCTAGTTGCGCAATTAATTGAGAAATTTAGCTTTCCCTTTCATTTCTGTAAAGAAACAGTGTTCTGAATGAAGTTCATACCTAAAACCAGAACAAAACAGCAGTGTTTACAAAATATACAAGATGTGGAACAGATTCAGTTTTTCAGGAGAGATTATAAATGACTCTTCATCTACAAGACAATATTTCTCTTTCTAGCTTTCAGTCACTTAGAGTATGGATTTTCTCATATTTCTTTCCTTAGCTTATGCAACTTGCAGAGGCAACTTCTTCACATGCCCAAGTGGCCGTTGCATTCATCAGAGCTGGATATGTGATGGGGATGATGATTGCGAAGATAATGAAGATGAAAAAGGATGTGGTATGTACTACTGACAACTTCTAATGATGACATTTCCAGGGGAAGACCTCACTAAGCAACTTGTATGAAATTTTGGCCAACCAAGATGTTCTGAATCCATGTTAATTCTGTGAAAACCATAGAATTCCATCTCTGCCTGTTGTTATTTATTTTTAATTACGCAATATTTTTATTGTGTGTGTGGGAGTTGTTGCTGTGATACTGAGTATGATGCAAACTAAGTTTAGCATATAGAAACATCTTTTTTCTTTTACATCTTATCTTACCTTTTTTTTTTTTTTCCCTGTGGAGATTTTTCAGGTCATCTATTAAGAGACATGAAGCTCCTAATAACCAACATCAATTGGTTGAAAATAAAAATAACCCAGTTCCTGTCAAGATTTGTCATGGGAGAAACAGAAATTTTAATGAAAAGTGTGGGATTTTTTTTCTCTTTCATTGGCCTTTTCTATGCTGAGCATTATTCTCTTTATCCAGACAGCCTTTGTGTGCCTCAAAACCACAAACTGATAGTTCCATTTCTGGTGCAGCAGTCAGTCTAAAGCCAAATGGTTTTACTGTTTCTGACAACACCTAAGACTAAAAGGATTCATGCGTCTGCACAAGTATTGTTTGCATTGTGCTTAGAAGGTAAAAGAAAGCATGATGAGGAAGTATACATGATGTTTCTTTTGTAGTCTTTCCCAGCTGTGTGCAAGAACCAGAAACTGAATAATGAAAGACAGACATGCTTTGGGAAGCTGTTAGGGAAAAAATTCTAAGTGTTATGTGAAACTTACTCCTCAGTTATTCTCATTTTTCTTTTCTGTAGAAAGCGGTCACCATGAATGCTACCCAGGAGAGTGGGCCTGCCCTGGGTCAGGGCATTGCATTCCCATTGGGAAAGTGTGTGATGGGGCTGCAGACTGCCCTGCGGGAGAAGATGAAACAAACATCACTGCGGGCAGACACTGCAGTACGTATTAGAGTCAGAAGCATACGCTGACTAGAAAAACCATCAGCATTGGCATTGACAGCTTTTAACATCTGCCTTTTGTCTCCTAAGCAATGCTGAAATTTTGGGAGATCATTATTTTTGTTGGCACTGTTTTAACTGGATGGTCTGAAGGAGGTGCATATGCCGTGAAGAGACCATTCCATTTGTAAATCTGTATGTGAAATTTCACAAATAAGGATTTTGAACTCACTGTCCATATCCAGAAATGTGTTTGGGATGGTAGGGAAGGTTGTGCTATATGCTTTTTTCATTTAAATATCTGTGGTTTTCCCTCTTTATAAGTAAGAAGGAATGTTGTATAAGGATTGGAACATAGGGCTGAATTAGCGTGTCCTGAGCCTTGGCTAAGTCACTTAGATTAGAGTTTTCAAAATATCTTTCACCTGGATGTCTGGGTCTCCAGTCAGTGGTCTGCTGGTAATCACTGTTGGAGGCAGAAAGTATGTATAGTCCCTGCTCATTTCACTCTTATGAACATTGATTCCCTCTGAGATTTAGGACCAGGGTATTTTACATTTTTAATTTCTAGTAAGAGGAAAATTCTTATTAATAAAATCATGCTTTTTGGAAAAAATAATAGGAAATTAAACATTATTGTAAAAAAGTATCTCTCGCTTTGCTGAGTGGTTTAGTAGTAACATCAGGTGTGGGCTGCAAAGCAAGGCATTTAACAGAGGAAATTGAGGAAGATGAAAAGGAAGAAGGTGGAAGTCAGCAATGCCTTACAATCATAATTTGATCACCTATCACTGAATTATTAGGTAGTAGTATAAAGAAAGGGGGAAGTGGTGAAAGGAATAAAGAAGAAAGAGAGAAGAAAAGGATAAAGAAGAGTTCGTCCAGGGACACAACCCAACCAATATATTCTAATACAATGGAGTAATATAATGTAATTCCTTTTAATATAGTGTGCTAGGGCTTTTTCTGCAAAATAGAGTAAATTATGAGGTTATGTGCCAATAAATGGAGTTTGAGGATGTGTTGTTCACAAGTGGGTCTTGTGCGTTTGCAGATGGCTTTCTCTGTGTAGCTTTTTACGTGATACTTACCAGTGGTGGTTCATAGAGGATTGATGCTTATTCTTTAACTCCCTTCTGAAAAATCTGTTGTACGCAGTAACTTATCTTCTGTCTTCCATTTCCTTGCCTGCACGTATATAAGCATATGTGATTTTGTGGAATTTTAGACATGATTTCCTGTGTGGACTTGTTTTAAGAAGCTGTTCCTGAAATTTTAGACTCATCACAGCAAAGACACTAACAGTTACACAGCTATAAAGAGAAAAGCTGGTAATACATCTAATTGTGTTTCTGAACTATCTTATTTCCTTTTCAGACATATCGCACTGCGCTGCTCTGAGTTGTCAGTATCGCTGTCATTCTTCGCCGTCAGGAGGGATGTGTTACTGCCCTGCAGGATATACAATAAGTAGCAATGACAGTCGTACTTGTATTGGTAAGTAAGTACAGTGAATGCGTATGTCTAGTACCTTCTTATGGCTCATTGGGAAAGTTTGGATTCCAGGAAGGTGATTAATTTCCAAATGGGTGGATGTACTGGCAAATAGAAAATCTCAAGAGCCAGCAAAAGAATAAAAATCTAAATAGTACAACGACAGCATGATGACACAGAAACAAACCAGAGAGATATCATAAAGATCTCTTTCAATAAGACTATTAAAGACATAGTGAGAGCATGATTATGTTTAAAAAAATTTATTCATGGATGGCTGTTTTATTATTACTATTTTTTTTAATTATAAAAATTTTTTGAAGACCTGGGAGTGTTCAGGGCCAGGCTGGATGGAGCTTTGAGCAACCTGGTCTGGTGGAGGGTGTCCCTGCCCATGATAGGGGGGTTGGAACTAGATGATCTTTAAGGTCCCTTCCAACCCAAACCATTCTGTGATTCTATGAAATGTTTAAAACCAGAAGGTTCAGTAGGAAGAATATTTGAGATCTCATTTTCTCCTTTTCTGGCTTAAGAGTAGAATTACCATTTTCCAGCAATTTAATGTACTGATTCCACTCAGGATTTCAGGTGAAGGAGGTCAGATTTTAATGTCAGAACCATGTGTTAAGTAGTGTCAGACATCTCCTGGCCTTTAAATACCCGCAGATAGGATGGAACACCAGTGTTCAGATCTGCCTTTTATTTTTTATTAATTTTTTGTTTTGTTTTTTTAAGAAAATCAGATTTTAAAAAATCCTTGTTTTTAGAAGAGGACTAGTTAAACATTTCACAGTTGGAGAAGTAAAAGATTCTGCAGCAACTGTTGAAAACACTTGTAGAGCACATATGTGAGAACTTGCTGGGTCGTTCTAGCTGCAGGCTGTACCTCTATGGTATATTGCTTGCCAAAGCAAACTTCTTTATACTTTTTCCTGGCTGATTCTGGTGCACAGCCAGCTTTTAACTGGAAATCAGACACCTATTAGTATGATACCCAGTCTGAGCTAATAAACACTGCCTTTTAGCAGGACTTCATAGCTTGACCAGCACACTAACATAAAGGTAGTGCTCCCTTTCAGGTGGGCTTAAGTCCAGTCAAGTGTGTGTGTCCGAAGTGTACAGGTCTGTTGCAGGAAGAACACTGCATAGGCATGTTTTGTATTGTGGAAAGTAGACAATCTCCTCCAATAAGTTTTCCTCTTCTCCTGACAGGTGTGTTTGTTGTGGCTTTGGGGTGGTTTTTTTTTGTTTGGTTGGTTTGGTTTTGTGTGTGTGTGTGTTTTTTGGAGCAGGGGGAGACATGGGCAGGCCCCATGGCAGTAAACATCAGTTAAACATCAGCAAACATCAGTTATCCAGAAATAGAGAATTGAAACATTTGTGGAAAAATGCAAAACCTCTTTTCCCATGATATGGTTTTGCAAACAGATATAAAGCAAGCAGAGAGGACCAACTTGTAGCTTCCCAGATAGGATGACATCCCTTTTATAGAAAGTGTTGTTTATAAATATGCCTTATTCACTTGACAGATTTTGATGACTGCAAAATGTGGGGTGTCTGTGACCAGCTGTGTGAAGATCGTGTGGGACATCACCAGTGCCACTGTGTGGAAGGTTATTTCCTAGAGCATCACCGGCATTGCCGGGCCAACACATCAGGTTAGTGTGCAGCAGAGCATGACTCTTGCTGTTGTTGGGCTAATGGAACTAGATAAAATGGGGCAGAGATTTTAACTTAACCCTGGCCTTAAGGATGTAAGGTCAGGACACCATTCAGAACATCAGCAAATACCAGGAGACTCTGCATCTGCTGGCACCTGTTTGCTGGTGGAGCGGACTTGCCTCATCAGGGCTGCTTCTACTCAGAAGAGTGTTGTCTGGGCTCCAGTGCTTTCTCAGCGTTCCTGACTTGCGCAGAGTTGGGAGGTCGTTGCCAGAGCCCTCCGTAGTAGACAAGATCTTGCTCCTGTGGGAGGCATTTTACTGACCTGCTCTCTGTGGAACTCGGTGGGATCAAGAAGTCAGGAAACCTCACTTTTTCTAGGACTGTGACATGCAAGAAGATGGTTTTGCTGAACGGTGAGATCAAACACTTGCTGTTGAGAGAAACCATGCCCCTGGCTTCTGGTGTCCCAGAGTCTGAGCTCTGCAAGAATTCTTGCCTCACGGAGGGTGTGGCTCCCCATCAACAGTAGGCGGCTGCTCCTGGTTGTTCACCTCCAACTGAACAACCCTGGGAAGCCCTTCTTTGTGGAGATGTAATAGTGCAACAGGGTTTTGTGTGAGGCAGGTGTTCCTGCCTGCAGGAACTCGGTGAGAATGGGAGTCCCTGCTTGGCATAGCTGATTAGCAGTTTTACTTCTCGGAAAGCACAAACTGCCCCAGGCCCTCCTGCTTCCTTCTTGCTTCAGCTCCATCTGCAGAACAGTCATCATCTTGCAATTTTCTAAGTATGTCCTCAAAAAATAGGGTTTTTTTTTGGCTAATGAAATATGCTTGACTGTATTAAGACATGCATATGCCAGCACTGGGAAAGATCATTTTGTTTCCAGAAAAATTCTGTACCTTTCATAGGAAGCTTTCTGTTCAAATTAGTGTGAGTTTCGGGCCAGTGAGTTGTTTGCAAAGTGTTGATTTTCTATCTTATTAAATGGGAAAATTTGATACCTGCTCTAATTCAGTTTCCCTGGATTCATTTTCACCTTAACTGGGGAGGGTCTTATGTTGTAGGGTGAATATAATTTGTACCTAAGTATGTTTTTGTCAGACTTCCACCAAGCCTTTCAACAGGCTTACTTTGAAAGTGAGCTTTCTTTCAAAGACTTGCTGGAATCTCTGTTCTGTTGTAGGATACAGCAAAGATTTTCAGGTGAGAGAATGAGGAAGGCTGATAGGATAGAGCAGTGCATAAAAAGACAGGAAAAAGGGCCTGCTTGCTAGAATCAAGGAATATCTGAATCTCATGGGGCAGAAAAATCTTGAGAAAGTTTGTACTTTGTTTAAGAGAGCTAAAGCAAGGAAACATAAGAGTAGAAATAGTCTTTTGGAGTTTAGATGCAGAGGAGTTTTGTACAAGTTTTACCTGGTAGGTCTTTAAATGTGTATTCCTGCCTGGTTTGCTCCAAGTCTACAAACCAAAGGCAAATCAAAGCGAGTTAGTACTCACATAGAAACATTTCTATGGATTTTAGTCTGATCATCCATTTGAAACTTTGTGGCCAGTCTGCATGGACCAGTATGTATGTATTTCAATGCCCCTTTGCAAAATAGCTTGTCTGCAGAGTAGTTATGTCTTTGTCACCCCTGCTTGCAGCTGGTGTTGCATCAATTATTTTTTCCAATGGCCGTGATTTATTGATTGGAGATCTTCATGGAAGAAGTTTTCGTACTCTGGTGCAGTCGCAGAATCGTGGGGTTGCAGTTGGAGTGGACTTTCACTTTTACCTGCACAGAATCTTTTGGACTGATACAGTGCAAGATAAGGTGGGTAGAAATTTCAAGAAGAATATATTTTTGTGTATGTGGAAGTAGAGAACTGCAAGAGGCAGAATGTGTTGATAGGCTTTCATTTTTGAGAGCAGAAGCTGGCTGTATTTTTGTTTTCTAACAAAAAAGCCCCTTGAAATGTTTTATGTCGATGACTACGTTACTCAAGCTATACTATTACATGTGACATTAAACAAAGAATCCTATTATACGGCAATGTCTTGAGCAACTTTTAATTTTACTTGAGATGGAGTCCAAAAAGCTAATTAAGAGAAATAGTAGACATTCTTTCAAAACTGAACAAATTTTTCTTGGTGATTTTTTGAAACTTGATCATTTAAAATGTAAAAGCTGTGTGCCTTTCAAGATGATAAGAATCAGATTTCTTCTTGTACTTCAGATGGCACTGTAATTGAGCTTGGATAACAAATATTGACAGTATTTTGTGTAATGAGCCAATATTTAGTTACCTTTTTCTTTAAGAGGAAATATTTTCCTTCAAGATACAGTAAACCAGAGTAATTTTAAACAACAGTCTGGAGAGCCTTGTGAAAGTAGGACTTTACCCTTGTTCTTTTTCTCTGTGCGTGATTTCCTGAAACAAAAAAGTCCTAGGTCAAATGCTGCCGCGGCGCAGTCTTCATCCATCCCTGTGCTGATTGTCATGCAGGGTGAAGGAGAATCCAAGGCCTGCCTTGTGCTGACATCACATATGGGTCACTTGGGTGTCACTGTCCTCATTCTGAACATACACATAAGCTGTAAACTACAGTTTCTGCTACAGTGCCACGTTGATTCTGTTGGAAAGCACACTGCATGGCTGTCAAGTAGGACAGGATTTGTAGGCACAATTTTGGACTTGCTCACAATTCTGGCATTTGTATTTTCAGCGCAGTTCATTCCTGTTACTGCAATTCCATTGACAGTGGGTGACTTAAGTGAGGCTCAGATCTGAACTTCCATGAGACAGCAGATTTATGCTATCTCTGTAAAAGGTGTAAACAAAAGATAATATGGGTTTTTTCACTGCACAGCCCAGATGGCCAGGGCTGCCTTTTTATTTGCCCCAATATAGTTAAATCCTAATAAATTAATTAGGATTAATTAATCTAAGTTTTAGCTAGAATATCCAGATTAAAACAATGACATCAGGAATTTTTTTAACAATGCATATTTTCACCTGATGTCTTAAAATAGAAGTATTGTTAGGGGATTTGTTTTGGTTGTCCTTTTTTTTTTTTAAAAAAAAAAGATTAAGATGTAAACTAAAGCAGAAAATTGTGGGTTGTGTTCTGTGTCGTCTTTATCTGATTTAGTGCAGTGCCTGATAACCTAATGCCCATAAGCTCTTCCATCAACAAGGTTTCCAAAAAATAGAATAGACAGTTAAATGGTTTGCTTGATTATTACCTGGTCCCAAACAATATCTAAAATGATGCAAGTATTTCAGCTCTTATTTTTCTTACATATATTTACTTGTGGTAATCAGTATTTTCATTTAAATACTTTCCAATCCTCATGCTCTTGTTCCCAAGACGGGTTAATGATTCCTAGCTTTTCCCATTACTTGGTGTTATAACTGCATTATTAGTGTATGTATAATTATTGTATTTATACTGTTTGCTTCATGTAGCTCCGAGCTTGCTTGTGAGATAACAGTATTTTTTCTGGAGCATAAAATTAGCCTTAAATAAAGGAGACCAGAAGCAATGCCGAGCCTTTTCCTTTCTGTCAGGACGGATAACTTTCCCTTTCTTTCCTCACTTCGCAATTTCCCCTTAGTGGTTGGTGCAGTAAGAGCGCCCCCTCTTGTTTCTGGTCAGTGGCGAAGGTTTACTAAAGCATGTTCATTTGTTTTCAGTTAATGAAAATGCTGAGTTTTGCTAGATTCCAAGAAAGCAAGATGCGCTTCCTTCATCTTTTTTTTTTTTTAATCAATCTAGCAATTTGCCATGTTTGCTACAGCACAAGGCTGTTTTAGTCTGCTCCCTTGTCCATTTTCCAGAAATGTGAGTTGAAGGCAACCTTCCTGTAGGTTTTGCATTGTTTTCCAGATTTTTGCAAAATCCCTTAAGCTAAGGAATAGCTTAGTGTGTAGCTTCGTTGTATCTAGTGGCCAACTGTGGATGTGTGCTAATGTGATGATAAAGAACAAGTGCCATGTGTCTTGTGATTAGCAAAACATCATGTGGCACTGACAATATTTGTATTGTTTACAGGTTTTTTCTATTAATATTGATGGCTCTGATTTCCAAGAAGTTTTAAATGTTTCAGTTGATACGCCTGAAAATCTAGCAGTGGATTGGGTTAATAATAAACTATATGTGGTTGAGACCAGTGTGAACAGAATAGATATGGTTAACTTGGATGGAACAAACCGTGTGACCCTTATTGCTGAAAATCTGGGAAATCCTAGAGGAATAGCACTTGATCCAACCGTTGGGTAAGTGATACGTATCAGGTAATGGTAAAAGATGTCAGAAATTACTTTATTCCCATGCAAAAGGAGGCTGATGAAGAAATAGCTATGGTGGTCATTTTAGAATTGTGTTCTAACATTTTAACATTCTAACATTTTAAACATTCACATTCTATCCTAATCTATTCTGCATCTGAAATTGTTACAGAAGGGCTGTGCACCGCTTTTATTCCCAAGGTGCAGAATCTGGTTTAGAGCTAGAGTGCATGAGCAGCTCTGAAAACAGGGGAACTGTGGGATTGCCCTGCAGGAGAGTCAAAGTTATCCTGAAAGGTTTCTGTTGTGATACCATCCACAGACCTTCTAATATCTGAGATAAAGTGGTTGAATGAAGCCAGGGAAGCTAGTATCTCTCAACCCACCAGGTTTCAAAAATGTGTGTCAGCTGTGAAAACCTGGATCCTCAGAGAATGGGAAGCCGAGAATCAAGCTCTGTCCTGAAAGGGTGTTGGTTTTAAATTCCTTGTAAAATGTTGTGGGTGGGGGTTTTGTTCTTGTTTTTTGTTCATTTGTGTTTTGTTTTGTTTTTGTAAAATCGTAAGGAAACATGGGACTTTTTTTTTTTTCCCTTTATAGTTATTTGTTTTTCTCAGACTGGGATAGCCTGTCTGGTGATCCTAAGGTGGAACGGGCCTTCATGGATGGCACAAACCGTCAGGATTTGATAAAAACAAAATTAGGTTGGCCTGCTGGAATAACTCTGGATATTGTATCAAAGAGACTTTACTGGGTTGACAGCCGGTTTGATTACATTGAGACTGTAACTTATGATGGACTTCAAAGGTAGGAGAAATATTATTCCTTGGAGGTTACAGATACACTTATTATTTTGTATCTAGTGCAAAGAAACATTTGTCTAGTAAAATAAGTTACACAAAGGATGAAAATTACAGCATAATGAATGTGATGCACCTTAATTTCTATGGTGTCATGCTACCTCTAGACAATCCTTAATTCTTTCATCATTCTTTGTCCTTTTTGTACCTTGAATACTGATGGCACTTCTTTTGTAGTGTACGTTTTCATAGTCCACCACTGCAATACACAATTTTATAGCAATTGCTTTTTATTATTTTTTAATTCTGTGCATTGTCTTCCATCATCATTTCTTTGCATCTTTTTAATGAATTAATTAATTTCAAATATTCCACTCCACCGCTTTGTGTAACGGGTATTAAGCGCCCTTCTTATGTTTTATAAATCTGTGCTGTCAGAACTTAAGGCATCACTCACCCTGTTTGTGATCCTGGGGAAACTACATCACAGCATGCAGGAAAGGAATTCCCGAGTTATTATGGGACTGCATCTTATAGTGTAGTGTTTAGAAGCCTGCTTATCTCTGCATCTGTGATTAGTCTCTGTTACTCAAGCATGAGAAAAATATTGTCCTCTTTAGCAAACCTCCTACATAATGACTTGAGAAACAGTCCTCTGCTCAAATTTTTTTTTTTTTTTCAATTTCAACTGCATACATAGGATTTTATTTTTGGCGAGTGACAGTTGCAGCCATAGTTTTTTATGGTCAAGGTTTCTTGAATATTTCAAATTACTGCAGATGTTCTCAATTTCCTCTGTTTGGCATCTTTCTCTAATTTTCTCTTAGTAATTATGAATCTTTTCCTACATTTTTGAGTTGTCATCTACACTAAGTTTCTTGGAAATAGCTAACACTTCTGATTATGCTGTTTTCATTGCTATATCTTTTATGTTCATGTACCCTGTATGTTTAGCTTCATCTCTTCAGTTAATTTGGTCCTTTTCATTTGTACTTTGGCAGTTTCTATGCAGAAGCAAAAACCAGTGAATGAATTAATATTCCTGTATCCTTTCCTCTGTTAATAATGTTATTTTCTAGATAATATATTGTAGATAATTTTAAATCTATCTTTATAACAGGAGAACAATAGCTCATGGAGGTTCACTGATTCCTCATCCATATGGAATCACTTTATTTGAACACAATGTTTATTTTACTGATTGGACCAAAATGGCAGTGGTGAAAGCTAACAAGTTTTCAGAATCTAACCCTCAAGTGATCTACCAGTCTTCACTGAGACCTTACGGAGTCACGGTTTACCATGCTGCCAGGCAGCCATATGGTAAGTAGACAGTAAGCAGATTGTTAAGGGAGGTTTAGGAACTATCTTACCAAAAGTTTGTAAAAATTGACACACTTATTTTGCTGTAAAGAACTAATAATGACGATACATAAGTATAGTTTCATCCTGCTCATGTACCTAATGAACTGTCAAATGCTGCAACATTCAAGGGTGGGGGAGCTTATGAAATGTATTGGAAGAGTCAAACTTGTGCTTATGGGCAATACTGGTGTTGGGGACTTCTTTTCCTCAACGCTGCAGTGTGGGTACAGCTGGACAAAGCTATCAGTGTGAAGGAATTCTGTGAGGTATAATTCTGAAGCAGATCTATATGCAAAAAGCTGTAGCCTGGACTATGGCTCAGTTGGTGTGGTGAGTATCTCTGTACAGCACTGAATACCTTGAATGCTGGTTAACTTTGATGTGGTTTTGGTCCATTCCAGGGTAGAAGTGGTGGTGTATGATTTCCATGTGATGCAATTTCCACAGAGTCCATATGATTTACTGTGGCTGTTGAAAAAAAATCCTGAAAAAGATAATGGTGATAAGTTAATAGATGAAGTTATAATCCTGTCTATATTATTTTCCAGTAAGAAATCCTTGTGGAAGTAATAATGGGGGATGTGAACAGATCTGTGTCCTCAGCCACAAAACAGACAATGACGGACTAGGTTACCGCTGTAGGTGTATACTGGGCTTTGATCTACACTTAGATGGACGACATTGTGTTGGTAAGAAATGCCTTGAGAATGTTGGAAATGGCACTATTCTACTAGCTCTGGAGTTATTTCTAGAACATCCTTCCTCTCTTCAATAGAGAGAATTGCGTTCAGTATGGCAAGGACTTTGTGGTTTTCCATCACAGCTCTTGTTGACAGCTTTAAATGTTTAAAGATCATTTCTGCTAATGCCACAGCAACTTAAACTCACTGCCTTTTATGGGCATTTTCAGAGAGTTAGATATGAAATATGTGTAGACATCTGTATGATTAAGATCTTAATCCTGAAATCAAGCACGGATGCTTGTTAATATGCAGATTTTGCATAATTTTGAACACTTAAGCCTGCTTTCCTGTGCAGTAATGTGCACATTAGGTTGGTCTTCTCCTTTTGGACACGTATGGCATGAAGAAGAGGTTCACTTTTGGAGCTGTGGACTTCCGTCAGCTATCTCCTGCTTCCTGTTTGAGTGCAGAATTGTCACTGATGGGAGCTTTACCACATCTATATATTGGCAAATTAAGCCAGATATGTTGTCTGTAGTTTTACTATTTGTCCATGCAGTTACCTGGCTAGCTCAAGTATGGTCTGGTTATATGATGGCTACACAAAGCCTGTGAGTTATTTTTTTATAGGTGATTGTAAAGAGGTGAGCACAGAAGATGACTTCTGCTTCTGTAGGGATAATGTTTTCTGTAAAGGTGTATTAGGACCACGGGAACAATGCAGGAGGAATACCTGACCACATCACCTAATATGCTAGGTCGGCTTTTGGTTTTCTTCTTCACTTTTTAGGTCTGTATATATTTAACTTCCTATTTCTTCTTATTTTTTTTTCTATTTCTAGGCTATTAACGTTGCCAAGGAAAATAAGGTTTTACAGTTAATTAATGCTCAATTGTCTAGCTTTGGAAATAAGTAGAGACTGTGTCTGATCTTTTCTTTTGCAGCTGTGCAGCAGTTCCTGCTGTTTTCATCTCAGCTGGCAGTGCGGGGGATCCCATTCAATCTCTCCACTCAGGAAGATGTGATCATACCTGTAACAGGGACCCCTTCATACTTTGTTGGAATTGACTTCTGTGCTCAGGATGACACCATTTTTTTTTCAGACACAAGTAAAGACATGATCTATAAGCAGAAAACTGATGGTTCAGGTGAGAATTATTCTTAGGAATTGCAGAGTAATTGTGGTAAGGAGAGAAGAATATATATTTCTAAAAGGAAGCACAAAAATTCACATTGTGAGATATACAGGTAAATCTCAGTGTTACACCAGTGATCTGGAAAATACTTGTCAAAAATGTTTCTTCAACTCATGTTAAGCTCATTGAAGCCTCCTGTTTGTTGACAAACTACTGAATGTGTCTTGCAGTGAACTATTTGTAGAACTTCTCACAACCAGTTTGTCATCACCAGTCTGTTTATGCAGACTAGTAGGCCTTGCAGTAGTAAGAAAGTGAGTTTCGCTTTTTCATTTCCCTATCTGGAGAGCAGGATGTTTGTTAAGATACTGTAATACGGAAAAAAAACATTGTGGTTGTGTGATTTTTGCAAGTCATGTGTGTGGTAGGGTGAGGAATGTTTCTCTTCAGTTTATAATAATCATCAAATATATATTAAGTCAGCATATAGTCTTCTGAGCTTGCTTGCTGCCTTGGCTGAGAGTAATGGTAGGCTGCAGCTGGCCATTACTATGCAAAGACTAGGTAAGGTCTGGCTGTTGAACAAGACGTCCTTACTGCACTGGCCATACTGACTTTCATTCACAAACTGCTCTCAGTGTAAACATAGTGACAGTATTTTCTCTCGCCTCTGGCTAGTCTTTATTTCTCCTTTTTTGGGTTTGCACTCCTGAACATATGCCTCCTTCACCTGGAGCAAAGGCACCCTTGGGTTATTGGTCTTTAAACTAGGTAGCACAGAGGCAACATTTTTACCAAGGGAAACCACTAGTTTTGTGACAGAATACTGCATATATGTTATTTCTTCTGTTCCTAAACATTTACAATTATGTTGCATGTTATAAATTCTAGGAAGAGAAATCCTGACGGCTAATAGAGTGGAAAGTGTTGAAGATTTGGCCTTTGACTGGATCTCAAAGAATCTATACTGGACAGACCCTCGATACAGGAGCATTAGTGTGATGAGGCTGGCAGATAAATCTAGAAGAGCTATTGTTCAGAATTTAAATAATCCTCGATCAATAGTGGTTCATCCTGTTATTGGGTAAGTTTAGCTTTGATGCTTATTTGAAACAACATGAACAGATTTATGGTTTAAGCAAAATTGATGAGTTTAGATTTAAGTCTCATTCTGGATTTCTATTTGGATTTGTGTTCTTTTCCAAAATACCATCTCTCTTCAGTTCTTATCTTTATTTTTTTGGGTTTTATTCTGGGCTAGGATTCGGCACCCAGAGGAAAGGGCAAGGTGATACTGATTCCACATGAAAGAAACATTCACAAGAATTCTCTTTAAACATATCTTTTTTTTAAACTCCTGTGTGTTGATACACAGGCAGAAGAACTTTGTTTCTTTGTATCACTTAGATTAGACAGCTATTTTTCATGATTGAAAGATCAAGTTTTCTGAATAATTGTGAATATACTTTTAGTTCCCAGAATGCTAACCTTGGTTCCTTTCTATTTGAATTTCTTTATTTGAAACATACTAGATAGTAATGGTTGTATGTGATGCGGACCATACAGTGTGGGATTCTGTGTACATAAAATGAAGCCCTGCTTTTCTTCAATGGAAATGCTTACTTTCAAATTCAGTACTCTGTGTTGTTTGGCCATGCCAAAACAGCATTTCTTTCACTGCATAGTTCAGCTTCCTACCACTGTATTACTGAATTTCATAGTTCTTAGATATTGAATTTTCATGTTCAGTAACCAAATACACTGCTTTGAAAGTAATCTCATGAGAATAGTGTTGACCTTGAATCTCTGGGTATCCCAGCATTTTTTACTCACTGCTTTGTAAAGTTATTTGACACTAGCTTCAACTCTCTGACTGTAGGCATAAGTCAAAGGGATCAGGAGAAAATTCTTTGTAATATTCGTGCTTACTTGTAAGTATTACCTGGAAGGTGCATTTTTACTTGTCTTTCTCCCTGTCAGCATTTAAATGAAATCTTTAACAACTTTAACAAAGCTTTATGTGTAAAGGGCAAACCACTTCAGAAGATATTTGGAAACTGTTGTACACAGAATAAATATTAATTGTTGGTACTGCTGCTAACTGAGGGGAGAGAGAGGGTCAACATAAAATGGTATTTTTTAAAGTATGTGACGACGTGGTACAAAGTAGAATGTTAATGCCTTTCAGATGTTTGCCCTGTTTAATTTTGTTATATTGTTGGGTTTGTGTGTCTCCTGACGTGTCCTTTCAGGTATATATTCTGGACAGATTGGTTCCGTCCTGCTAAAATCATGAGGGCCTGGAGTGATGGATCCCATGCCTTGCCGATCGTGAATACAACGCTAGGGTGGCCTAATGGCCTAGCCATTGACTGGAGGTAAGGACAACACAGAAGACAGAAGCTTTTTGAGCAAATATGTTTCTTCCTTTAAACTCTTAGGCATTAAAAATAAATGAATTGTGTCAGATTGCATGCACTGGCACTTTTGTATTGAAAACCTTGTTTTTTCAATTCATTGGAAAGCCTGTATATGTAAGATTTTCTCAGAATTCCTCCCCACACAACCCAGTAGCCTCTTGTCAGGTTTAAGATTGTTATTTGAGAAAAATATTAGTGCTTCCTAATGCTCATAATGTCATTTGAAGAGATACGACATTTTCATTATTTCTAGTTCTCTAAGGCTGTACTGGGTGGATGCCTTTTTTGATAAAATTGAGCACAGCACCTTCGATGGGCTGGACAGACGGACTCTTGAACGTGTAACTCAGATGACTCACCCGTTTGGCCTTACTGTTTTTGGAGGTAAGTCTGGCACTGAAAAATGTTATCTGTTGTCATCACTAATTTTTTTTTTTTAATATGATGATCTGTGAGTATGTGAGCTAAAATAACATGGCCTTTCTAATACTGCTTTTCCCATAAAAAGCACTGTTGAAAGTTTCTATTAAAAATATATGTAGTATTTGCTTATTTTTAGAACTATTTTTATGTATATTTGTGTTTAATAATTTGAGGCAGATCAGGTAACACTTATTGCAACAAGACAGTTATGCTCTACTAATTACAGCTTCCAGTTAGGGCTACTCATGCTGGACAGACAAGGTAAATCACCTCCCTAGAGATGATTAGCAATTCCAGGATTTTATTAATTGTATGTAGAGTTTATCACTTGTGTGTGAAGAAAGATGTCAGCATGTGACCCTTTAGATTTTGTGTAAAAGTATCTTAAAAAATATTCTAAAATTTTCTGGAAAGTTGTCTCAGTGAATGACTTGAAACTGCCTGGGAATTTGACATGTCTGTGATATCTCCATTTAAGTGAGGGGACATGTTTTTCTAAGTTATGTCTGCCTAGGACTGAAGGACTCACTTTGACTGCATTAGTGATAAAAGGCCTTTTGTCTTGTGCATGAAACAATTATGAAAAATTATTACATTTACATGAAAAGCCTTGCATTTTTTTGATATACGTTAAATGTTTTTCTAAACAGGTTATGCCTATTTCACTGATTGGAGACTTGGTGGAATAGTTCGTGTGAGGAAGTCTGATGGAGGAGAAATGACTATTATTAGGAGGGGCATTAGCAACATAATGCATGTTAAAGCATACGATGCCCATTCCCAAATAGGTGAGCTCTTTTGCTGTAGACATAAAGACATGAAATAGGGAATAAGAGGCAAAATATCAGGACAGCAGGTTTCCACTCTCAGTTTCAGAAATGGCTTTGCTGAATCCTAACTGACGTGCAGGGGAGGCAGCACAGACACGTGCAGTCACACATTGGATATTTCACTGGTCTATGACTGTATGGTGTTTTCCTCCGCAGCTGCCGTTACTTTATTTAATAACCTTCTAAAATGAAACTATGATTCCATTGTATTTTTTTTTTTTTTGTAATTTTATCACCAATTATAACCTTGTGTTTCTATTTTTCTGGTAGAAATTTTGGTTAAACTAAACTATTTATGTTGAGGAATTGGGTGTTTATTGATCAAACTGCTATTCCTAAAGTGATCACTGTGCATAAGTCTCTGTTTTTTTTCTTCTTTTTACTGCTGAGTTCTATGAAATTCTGTGATCTAAAATAAGGATTTGGTATTATAGCTGTTTTAATAGAACATCCAGTGCACTTATCAAACATATGATTGCTTGTGGTAGTATACTTGTTTCCAGACAGTTGCTGAAAATTGGCAGAAAATCAGATGAAATTTAATAGTATGTTCTTGGCTTCCATACACATTTGTGTCAATGAAGAGTATGTGGAATGTGGGACTTACTATTATGCTTACCACTACTCTTACTGTCAGTGAACTCGACCCTGTTTTGCAGTGTACGCAAAATCTGGATTTGCTACACCACCTTTTTTGTAAAACATCCTTAGACAGTTGCTATGCACTTTTAATAGTTCCTCAGCTGTTACCAGTAGTGTGTACACTGATCTTCTCTGTCACTTTTGAAGGCTCTAACTACTGTAATAGAGGAACAAATCCCAATGGAGACTGCAGCCATTTCTGCTTCCCAGTACCAAATTTTCAGAGAGTGTGTGGTTGTCCTTACGGCATGAAGCTGGCTTCAAATCAGCTGACATGCGTTGAAGATCCATCCAATGAACCACCCACTCTGCAATGTGGTTCCTACTCGTTTTCCTGTGGCAATGGAAGATGTGTGCCGCGACACTATCAGTGTGACGGTGTTGATGACTGCCACGATAACAGTGATGAACAAAACTGTGGTTCTTTAAGTAAGTAATCCCTGGGATTTACGATTAGCATTTGTTGTTTGCAGGTCCGAAAGTTTGGTGGGTCAGTCTGGTTTCATTGAAATAAACCCTAGTTTTTTGGGGCTGCACTATGGGTAAATCTGGAAATCTACCTGGGAGATTAGTTCATTTTGGAAATGATTTGGGTAACTCATGGGAATACGGGATTCAATGCAGGCCACCTAAAGAAAGCATGAAAACATTCATATCTCACTAGTTCTCAAAATTGATTTTGTTGAGTAGAAAAAATTTATCTTCCAGAGAAAAAGTTGTCTTTATTCTTAACTCTCTGTAATTTTTGAATGATGTTGGAGTATCACTTGCTTGTCTTGTTTTAATACACAGGAACAAACCATCTTAATAAAGATGAAGACACATAAAAAATGCCACTGTAAGAAAAATAACAGAATCATATGAATTGTCTAAGCTTCCTCTAAGATTAGAACAGCACCTTTTATTTTGTTTAACATCTGAATAGAAATTTTAAGGTTTTCATTGTATTTGGGAACTTCTGAACTATTTGTTACATCTTGGATTTAACTGTGGACTAAAAGTATGTTGGATCATTTCCTGTTTTTACTGTCAAGTGTCTCAGACAAAATATTTTGATGATCAATTAAATTGAAAGAACAGTAGGATAATTATAGTTGATAAGATATTGAAGAGATCTTGGCTTTTATGACTTTTCATGCTTCTTTCTTCAGACTTAAATCTTTCTTTTAAATTACGAACAAGGAAGTAGGACATGTTAATAAAATGTGCTCCGTAATGCACAGAACCAGTATGACCAAAGTATAAGCTCTATTTCTTATTAGTGGGTGATTTTAGAATAACTGGAATGTCTTTTGGGGAAAAGGAAAGTAAAAAGCAAATGGCTACTTGAAGAAGCTATTTTTCTTGTTCTTTAGATTGTTTTGAAGCGCCTAACAATTTATTTTTTATTGACTCCTGCAGTTAAAAAAAACCCCAAAACTTATCCATATTCTATTCAGTTCTGCAGTATGTTGGCATGGCAGACATTGTCGTTTTAAGCATTGTGCATTTTAGAATTTAATGCGTATTTTAGACATTCAGTAAGTATACTAAATGTGCTGAATACTCTGGCAGGGAAGCGATGTTTTGGAGATCTTTATAAAAGTGTTTTCCTCTTCTTGTTTTCTTTATTTAGACAATACTTGTGCTTCATCAGCTTTTACCTGTGCCAGTGGACAGTGTATTCCAGGTCGATGGCGTTGTGATAAACATAACGACTGTTTTGATGGCAGTGATGAATTGCATTGTCCTACTCAAGGACCCGCTTCATGCCCTGCAACCCTGTTCACCTGTGATAACAACAGGTGTATTCCTAGGGTCTGGCTGTGTGATACTGATAATGACTGTGGTGACGGGTCAGATGAGAAAAACTGCAGTGAGTATCACAACTGTTGATTTTTAAACAACTGTGTATGTCTACATAGAGATGTCTGTTGGTGTAAGGGTAATAAGTGAAACTAGAAAGAAAGAACTAATATCTAAGTTAAACTGACATTCTGAAGTCCTTAAGATGTGGAAAACTCATCTAATTTGAACTACCAGAACCAAATAGAATGCTGAAAAATAATTTAAAAAAAGAAGAAGGGGCAATTGTGATAGTTACAATCGTGGTCCTGCGTAATGTCATCCACTGCACTTTACAGCAAAAAGCAGCTAAAGCTTAGATGTTCTAAGCACTCATTTCATGAGTAATCTCAGTAATGACTAATGGCATAGTCAGCTAATCTAGTCTGGAAGTTTTTACCAGAATTAAGACCACAGTTTTTCCATTACTTTCTTCAGTGTTATTTGCCAGTGAGTGGAACTTTGTTTTGCACGAGTCCAAGCCTACGTAAACAAATAACCCAATACTCATATAATAGTACTTGTAATTTATATGATTAGTAGTTGCTGCAAGTTAGTGATAGTGGCTTTCTACTGTCTCAATATTATACTGATTTCAGAAGAGAGGATCCAAACCCAACTGCATTTATTGTCATTCTTAATAGCTTTTGCAGGTACTTGTGAACCCAGGCAGTTTCAGTGTCCGGACCATCGCTGTATTGACCCATTCTATGTCTGCGATGGAGACAAAGACTGTATAGATGGTGCTGATGAGCGTGACTGCAGTAAGTGTAGCTTCATTCGCTGAATTCCTCTTTATTGTTTCTTCACTCTTGCCCCTGAGAGGTCTTTGGTGACCTTACATTACCAGCTCTATGCTAGGAGAATGCATAAACCTATCAATAAATTAGCCCTGTTTATGGTGCTTGTTTTAGCATTTTAGTAAGCCCTTTGATCTCTAGGCTGGTTGCAGACGGCTGAAAACTTGTTTCCTCTGTTTCCTGTAGATTCCAGGGTCACTGCATTTTCTGTGTGCCATGGAAATCATGGTCTTCAGTGCAACCTGGGCACCTGTGCAAATTGGGTGCACTCTAGCTCTGTACAGTAAAAATATAACATCAGTACTTTTTTATTTTGTAGTATATAACTGCAGTGCCACAGAGTTTAAATGTCTAAGTGGAGACCAGTGTATCAGCACTTACTACCAGTGTGATGGTGTTTTTGACTGTAATGATCACTCAGATGAGACAGATTGCCGTAAGTATATTGATGCTGAAAGAAAGGCTTCAGTTGTTAGGTGATGCTTCTGAAAATTTCCTTTGCATGCTATACCAAATAATTAGCATTACTGCCGTTAAAACCTCAAAATTCTTTTAGGGAAACTTGTCTATAAATTGTATTTCTGAGCAGAAATGTCAAACACAATAGGTTCCAGCTCAAGAATAGATTTTTCTGTCAGAGTTTGCATTCCTGTTGGCTCTAATGCTTTGTTTTACTTGGCATCTCTGTCTCAGGGTTAAAAAGTAAAATTGACAAGTCTGTTAATCTAGAAAACTGAAAATTTTGTATCCATGAGAGTTAGACTGAAACTTTTCCTTGAGTAATATTTTACACTGAAGTTAGTTAAAATGTTGGAATGCAGGGCAGTGGAGACTTGTTTCAGCAAGTAATTTCCTGTTGCTTTGTGCATGTACAGAGATATCCATATATGCAGATATCAATATGTGCCTGTTCAAAAACATAACAGCAGTTGAATTGCCTTGTTCACTGTATTATAGAATAGGAGTTAAACTCGTCAGGTTCTGAAATGTCATGTAGATTAGCTGACCGTGAGTCTGTGAGCTGATCTGAAAGCAACACAGTTCTTAATAGTGTTGTAACTACTTATGCAAGTGATGAACTGAACGTAGTAATTTTGCTTCTGTATCTAAGAATTGAAACAGCTTCTGAACTGTTGAATGTCACTGTTTTTAGCCACAAGACCACCAGGGATGTGCCACCAGAATGAATTCCAATGTCAGTCAGATGGTAATTGTGTTCCTGCTAACTGGGAATGTGATGGCCATCTTGACTGTGCGGATGGCTCAGATGAACATCACAGATGTCCTGCCAGGACCTGTCCTCCATCCCTTTTCCGCTGTGATAATGGCAACTGTGTCTATCGAGCATGGATCTGCGACGGGGATAATGACTGCAGGGATATGAGCGATGAGAAGGATTGTCCTACCCAACCCTTCCGGTGCCCCAGCTGGCAGTGGCAATGTCCAGGCCACAGTGTCTGTGTGAATCTGAGCAAAGTATGTGATAATGCTGCCGATTGTCCTAATGGAGCTGATGAATCCCCGTTGTGCAGTAAGTTGCTGTTCAGGCATCTACTATAGCCTGCTATGTGCTACGACTTCAGAAAGAATCAGAATATTCAGCATGCTGTGTTTAGTACAGCAGTGTTTCTAGCAGAAATTTTAAGCACGCTGAAATTAGTGCTCCAGTTACTAAGTGGAACTTGGTGGCAGTGAAAGGAGACTATGATGATGACTGAATTTATTGGCTATGTCCAGTCTTGTGCTCTGAATTCAAATGTAGCTTCCACTGACTTCAGTGTAGGTTTTTAAAATGCAATACAGAATGAGCTTTGTGGTCCTTAACACTTTCCCTAAAGCATGGTATGCTTTAAGTTCAGATGAAATGTGATTCAGTCCTTAGTATTTTCTTTTAGATTTCTAACTTAAAAAATCATGAAAAAATCTAAAAGCTCACATGTATCCAGAATTTGTGTTTGTGTTGATTATGAATTGATTTAAGCATAACCATTTTCTTTCTTTCCTTTCTCCCTTCCTCCTCCTTCACTTTAATCAATGCACATTCTCAGATGAACCCCAGCCAGGTATGATTATAGATGATTTTACATTATTGTTTATTAAGACAACTTTAGGTTTGGGGTGGTACGGTAAAATTTTGTATATTTCTAGCTAGTTTTGAAAAATTTGTTATGAATGCTTAGACAGCCTTCTGTTCAGCATTCATTTGATGGGGTTCAGTAGTACATAATACACTGTTATCTGCCTTTACATACATTGTGTGTGTTGTCCAGTCTCGCATTGCATAACTGGTGATTCTGCAGTCATATTTTAGCAGCAGTCTTAGGCTAGGAATGCAATTGCAAAATATTAAATATAGTGTAAGAAGCTTTTATTAACTATTTCCTTATTTCCTTCCTGAATCCCATTTCAGATCAGGAGAGCTGCTCTGACAACAATGCTGGCTGCACTCATGAATGCATTCAAGGACCCTTTGGAGCTCAGTGTACTTGTCCTGTTGGATACCAGCTTGCAAATGACTCCAAGACCTGTGAAGATATTAATGAATGTGACCCCCCAGGCTTTTGTAGTCAGCATTGTTACAATGAGAGAGGGTCTTTTAGGTGTTACTGTGATGAAGGATACATTCTAGAAAACAATGGGAAGACTTGTAAAGCAGCAGGTGAGGAACATTGATGTCAACCTAAAGAATGACAACAGTGTGTCATGGTTTAGGCCCAGCCACCAACTAAGCACTGCTCAGCCACTAGGTTCACTAGTGTGGTGGGATGGGGAGGAGAAAATAAAACAAAAGGCTTGTGGGTTGAGACAAGGACAAAATTCCACTGTTACCAAAAGCCTACCACACAAACCCAATATCCCCAATACACAATGTCCAGCTTGGCCATTTTCATATTACTCTCTTTAAGAAAAGAGCTGATTTAAGCAGCCACCTGAAGTTGTTCATGGCAGATGACCTTGAGTATTAAAACTGGCAGCTGAGCAGCTAAGGGGTTAATTGGAACCTATTATTTCCCGGAAATAATATACTTAAATTAACACTGTAATTTTTAATTCTGGATTGGTCAAAAATAATATTTTTGAGAAAAGCAGTGCCAAGCACCTGTAAGCCAAAGGTTAAAATTAGATCTTTATAAAGTTCAGTGCTCACAGAGTGTTTAAATCCCAGCCTTTCAGAAGACTTACCTAGTGCCTATGTCATACTTTGGTTATTTCTAAAGAGCACAAAACACTGACAAAGCCTAGCTGTCTGTTGTTCTCTATCTCTTACGTAGTACCCTGACAGTACAGGGAGAGCCATATACCCTGTGGAATTTGTCACCACAGGTTTCCTGGTTTAGGGATATACTCAGGTTGTGGAAGGCACTTGCAGTTTCCCATCCCTGGCTGTCTTGAAGGCCAGGCTGGATGAGGCTTTGAGCAACCTGCTTTAGTGGAAGGTGTCCCTGCCCAGGGCAAGGGGGTTGGAATTAGATGATCTTTAAGGTCCCTCCCAACCCAAACCATTCTATGGTTCTAGGAATTTCCCTGCCAATAAGTCTTGCCCTTACTAATAGGGAGTTTCTGATAGTTTGCTGTCTTTATGGTTGCTGCTCTTCAGTTGTTTTTCAGCAGCTTATGAGTGAAAGCTGCTGCCCAGCAGTCTAACCATAGCAGCCTATGGCTTTTCTGTAATCTGTGTATTCTCCTCCTTAGTCCCCACACAGTGTAAAGGGACAAAAAACCCCAGCCTGTCTAAAAAGGAGAAAGAGAGAGGCTGCATGAAATAACAGGTGGTACAAAGAACTTTGAGGTTTGAATCAGGACTGAGAGCTGAGAGTGGCTTATGGAGGAATGAGGGCTGGATATCAGCAGCAAATTGGCTGGACAGTGGGGAAGAGGACCTAAGGTCCAGATATGAGACTGGAAGGGGAGTCTAGTAGAAAAAGTAAATGATGGAGAAGGGGTGGAAGAAAGCCAGGGTAGATCCAAAAGTCAGGATGGACAGACTGGTTATGATAAAATATCTTGGCCTGAATTTGTCCTTTCAATACATATATATAGGTACAATAGCTCTGATGCTATAAAGCCATGCCAAATTACTCCATATTTCTTCTTCTTACAGGATTACTGTGGAATAACTCATTGGTTTATTTTAATTTCTTTGACAGAATCTGGGAATCTTCTTTTGTTGGTGGCAAGTCGTAACCAAATCGTTGTGGACAACATCACTGCTCAATCACATAGTATTTATTCTCTCATTCGGGATGGGAGGAATATTGTGGCTATTGATTTTGATTCAATCACAGATCGTATCTTTTGGTCTGATACAACACAAGATAAAATCTGGAGTTCTTATCAAAATGGGACTGACCGGAAAATAGTAAGTTTTGCTGGGTTATTCTTGTCTCTCTGTTGTGGAGAGAAAATGAAGACATTGTATTAACAAAGAGGAAGAGGGAAATCCCAACCTAATAATAAGAGAGAGAACCTAGATTAAGTAAAAGAACTTTGTAGATACTAAGACAACATTTCATATAGCTTTTTAAAAAAGAAAACAGTGCTTTCAAGAAACCCTTTTTTAACATCTGTCTACAAGTTGATTGGTAGATGCTAACTTCTTCAGTAGACCCACTGAAGTTGGTAGAAGTGTTTGTGTATATGCTTTGTCAGTGCTTTGAATACGTACATTGTGACTCATTCTGCATAAGAGACCTGGAAAATGTTGGAAAATACCCCATTTTTCCATATCTGTAGAAGTTGAAAGGGTAAAATTTTAACATCAACTATTTTTTTTCTCTCTCTCTTTCTCCTTTTTCTCTAATTTTTGTTATTAAACAGGTGTTTGACAGCGGTGTCACCGTGACTGAAAGTATAGCAGTAGATTGGGTAGGTCGCAATCTTTACTGGACAGACTTTGTTCTGGAAACAATTGAAGTCTCTAAAATGGATGGGAGCCACAGGACTGTGCTGATTAGTGAAAATATAACAAACCCAAGGGGACTAGTGTTAGATCCCAGAATTGAGTAAGATTTTTTTTTTTTTATGTTTTGTTTTGAAAAGATGCATATTTTATCATTTAACAATAATTTGAGATATGCCCAAATTGCATTGTAATTGTAAATGAGAAACGGAAGAGAAAGCTTAAGACAATTTTTTTAAATAGTGTGTTTGCAGAGTTGATTTAATATTTCACGTCATATAGTAATTATTTGTAATCTGTTTCACTGTAACAAGATTGTTTTGTTTCCTGTAAAACAGATTTTCCTACATTTCCTTCCTAGTTAAGAACTATTAATTCAAAATTCTGACATACCATTATCAATTGGTGGTGTACCACACACTTACATGTAATACAGTGTGGTAGGTCTACCTGGCAAGGAACAGGTATCTTCAGAGCCCCAAGTCTAAAATTATTATCTGTGCCATATTAATGTTACCACAAAAACACCTTCCCATTTCAGACAGCAAGTGGCATAGAAAAATGGAATGTTGTGATTTGAACTGTTCATGCACAAACTTTTACTGTTTGCTTTGATCTCTTCAATGCCTTGAACTCTGTTTACTGCAATTGCTGCTGCTGTTGACATACGAAAGCAGCCGTAAAAGTATTAAAAGAATTTTTACAACAGAAATTATAGTGGTATCTTAAGCATATTGCTGAAATGAATAATTTCAGTATCATTGTGTAGGTCTTTCTTAAAAGGGTTGTTCCTCATTTTTGGCTAATGAGCCTTTGTGTAACATTTCTCAATAGGCAGCTAGTTTTTTTCAGATGGGTAACCATAAGTTACTTTTTTCAGTGCTCATGTAATGTTCTGGACTGACTGGGGCCAAAACCCTCGAATTGAAAAAGCCAGCATGGATGGGAAAATGCGAACAGTGATTATTAACAACAAAATCTACTGGCCCAATGGACTGTCTATTGATTACCCAAATAAACTTCTCTATTTTGCTGATGCTTATCTTGATTATATTGATTTTTGTGATTACAACGGAAACAACAGACGGCAGGTGGTTGCAAGCGATTTGGTAAGATATTAACATGAAACCATTGCTTTCCCATGTCCTTGCTGATAGTACTTAAAAATGTATTTGCACTGTCATAGACTCGTATGTATTTTTCTCGAGTCAACCAGATATGAAGTACTTCAGCTGCTTGCTACAGCTGCAAAAAAAAGAAAGGTATGTCCTATTCACAGTCTCTCAGGAGGTGATCAACAGAACCTGGACCTGAGTGTAGATTTAGTGCGTTTGATCATTCCCATTTGTTCTGTCTGCATGCATGAAGTCTAAAGGTGACATCTGACACTGCTGCTACTATCTGCTGCATTTGCTGTAGGCAGATGTGGTACAGAGAACCTGGAAGAACTTTCCCTGGTCACCTTCTGTGAGTGATGATTACTACTTCTCTTGACAGCAGTGAAGGGTTTTGTGCTGCCAGAAATTGCTGCATGCAGGTTGCTTCATGAAGACCGTCCCTCTTACAGGCTGTCTCTCAGTAAAATGCTGCTGGCGGCTTGTGGCGCTGTCCCTGTGCCAGCAGAATAGTTCAGATGTTGAATTGGTACAGATAAGCTGGTATAAATAACCACACATCTTTTCAAGAATTGAACTTTGGGGCTTTTAGTTTTGGCTAGAGATACAATTCATGTGAAATGGGAGGTGGTGCAGTCTTTCTTGCCCCACTCCTAGTTTTCTGAAATTTAGATAAGCCATCTTCTTCAACCCTCAGTTATAGGGGAGCTTATCAGAGATGCAAGTTCTTGACAGGTCCGTAACTCTCACTAAACATTTCCTCTTGTGCCCTTCAGAATCTACAACTGATTCTTTACCTGTTGGTTCTCTTGGGTTCTGCCCTACAGTTAGACTGTTTTGGTAACTCCTCAGGCTGTACATCCCACAGGGTCTGTTTAGCATTTTCATTTAAAAAAATGTGTGTTTTCCCCATAATTAATGTCCTGTTTTCATGCGATAGATGATATTTCATTTTCTTTTGCTGAAAAATGTCTTTTGAGACACAACTGCTACTTTCTTATTTTTTTAAGTTATGCTCAAGTCTCTTGCTACTTCTTTGCAAGCTTTACATATGCTAGTCTCCAGAACTAAATTGGTAAACATCCTTGCCTTTTAGATACTGCAGCACCCACATGCTCTAACTGTCTTTGAAGATTTTGTGTACTGGAGTGACCGCTATACTAATCGAGTAATTCGGGCCAATAAATGGCATGGAGGAAACCAGACAGTTATGATTTATAACATTCACCAGCCTTTGGGGCTTGTGGCAGTCCATCCTGTGAAGCAGCCTAATGGTAAGTTCAGTAAAATAACTTTGGTAATCACAAAAAGAAGCCATGCCGTGATGTCATGCATAGGCACTCACAGGATCAGTCTTGTCTGCAAATGGGCTGGGTTAAAACAAGCAAGTAGTTCATACTATTGACTTACAACTGAAGGTCATCTCAGCCTGTCCAATCTGCTGAAACAGCCTGTCCAACCTGGTGTTAGGGACAGCAACCTAGGCAGCATGTAAGCATAATGACTAGCCAAAAAGAATAATAGAGAAGTAGTATGTTACCATTTTCTTGCACTTTGTTTTGAATGTTTTTATGAGAAAATTGGAGCATTTCTGGGAAGCATTTGAATTTATAAGATTTGTCTCTATGACATACCAAACTCAGTTCATTGTGTATTAATAATATTATTCTTTTAGACAAGATTAGTCATGAACCTTCTCTGAAAGTACTTTTGCATTATTTTACTTAATTAAATAATAATAATAAATAAACCCTTTTATTGCATTCAAGATTCCCTCTGAGATCATATGCAGGTTATCTTTTGCAGCTGAAAGACTGTTTTGAAAGAAAACCTTTCTCAATCGTGTTCAGAGCTAAAGCCACTTACTACTTAGTGCAAGTTGTTCAGCCAGCAGAGGGTACCATTCACGTATTCATCATAGTTCTGGTTTAAGAGGTTTGATGGTAAAACCCAAGGTTTAAAGAACTTTGTACCATTGATGGAGAAATTTATTTATTTTTCTTTATTGTATTAAATGACATTTTATGATATTTCGTTTAGAATTGTTCTATGGTACTTTATGTGGCCACACAGAGAAGGGAATAAAGCACTTGTGAAATAGCAAAACATGTTAATGTTTACAAATAAAGAAGCAATTATTTGCTGATTGAAATACCAGATGCAGTATTAAAGCTGTCTTCTACTCTCCTTTTTTTGTAACTCATTAGATCTCACACCAACTAGGGTTTAAATTTGTTATATTGATGAGATTAGTAATTTTCTTACTGTTTGAGTTCTGAATTTATGCCATTGTTTTATTGTCATCTTGTTAGTTTTCAGTTCTTGTTAGTTTTTATATTAGGAACAACTGTGCCATTTCCTGGAACTTCCAAGCCCCTTAGAATAAGTCCTGCTGCATTTTTTAAGCATATACTCAAAATCTGATTTTTATTTTCTTAGGAAGATGACTCATCCTAAATAATCCTCTTTAGCAGCAAGTTTGTGGAAGTGATGTATATGGTTGAATTTTAGTGTATAGTAAAATAGCAGCCAGGAGTGACCTTCTTGACTGTCCTTTTTACATTTTACAAAACTGACAGTTTCAAAGGGATCCAAGAAATTATGCATTGAACTCTCACTACCTTTGAAGGAGATACAGGGAAATGTCTTCTCTCTTTAGTTTTCTTCAAGAATCTTCACTAAATAATTTAAATTCCCACCTAGAAGGGTTATAATGATCAAAGACTGAAAATCCTGCAGGTCTACTGGTGCAGTTAAGAAAAGTTTGAAAAGAAGTTGCAAAGAAGTGAAGAGACCACTGTGGCAATGGTACTGGTTTTACATGAAAAATTACATCCTGTATTGTATTGTTTGTGGTTCTTGGAAATAATCTTTTAATGTTAAGGAAACAGCAAAAACTGATTTTGTGCTCGGTTGATATGATCACTAGCAATGACACTGAGTGTTCTTTCCAGTCATGCATATCATTACACTTGCTAATAATTTCTTTTTTTAGGTATCAATTCTTGTGCATCGTCACCCTGTAGCCACCTCTGCTTGCTTTCTTCATCCGGACCATTTTTTTTTTCCTGTGCTTGTCCTTCAGGATGGATGCTTTCTCCTGACAACAGGAACTGCATGAGAGGTAGGGCAATAATAATGAGAAATGAAAAAAAAAAGACCTGACATCAGCAAATCCATCTGTCAGGCAAAAAGCATACTTCAGATGTGTGGTCTGCTCCTCATGAAATCCAAGTCTGGGGTCATTCCAGCAGACTTCATTTAGGAAGCATGGAATGTACTTGACCTAAAGGTTGGGAGCCAGATTCTGGAAAGAACTCAGAGAGTCAGATGTTTCACTTGGGGAAAACTGATGAACTCAGTTTTCTTCTAAGCACTTTAAATAAGCCACATTTTAAAATTTCTCAACTCATTGAATGCTTTACTGTTGGAATACATCTGGAAGGAGCTTAGTATTAGTTAAAAATGAAAACATACTCTGGAAGAATGTTGTTCTTATATGTAATCAGCCTGTGAACCTGTTTTTAAGAGTTACTATGGAAAGAATTTTGGGATGCAGGACTAGAAGGTACTTTCTTGGTCACTGAAGTCTGTTACCTTCTTGCCCTTGACTACCACATCATATGTCCCCTTTCACCAGTTAAGCTCCAGTTTAAGACTGATTTGGTTTCTTGCCCCTAAAACTCACTGAACCTCACAATTTTGATACTTGGAAACCTGATTTTCTGGTTTCCAAAATATATCTTTTCCCCAGTTGATGCCTGTTTCTTATGCCATTTTTGTCCTCACGATACACAGCATCAGTAGTTCTCCTTTGTCCCTGGTATATGTTCAGCTGTATATATTTGAATTGGTTATCACATTCTTTCTCAGCCTGTATTTCACGAAGAAGTCAGTCATAGTTTTTGGGTTTCCTCTAATCAGGGGAGATGCTCTCCCTGTTCCTCATCACTTGTTCCCAGCCTGTCTGAACTGAAGAGTTTTGGAAGTCAGATCAAAATGTCACAGCTTTAGCTTTTTCTTTCCCCAGTCTAAAAAATTAGTATGCCAAAGGGAGGAGACCTGGAAACACAGCCTGAAATTACAGATGCTGCAGGTGATGAAGCTGTATCAGAGCTGTAACAGAGCTAACCTTTGCGATCAAAACTTCATATCAAAAACTAGTACTGTACTTTGAACACTCCACAGTCCTCAGTGATTTGTAAATATTGTTTAGCCAATTCATTAAAAAAAAAAGTCACAAAAACTGTGACCAGAAATTTGACCAGAATAGTTTTGTCAAATGAAGCATTCATGATTTCTTCCATCAGCTGTACAGATATAACATCTGCTTTGGTGCCTCCCTAATAAGAAAGCTTCAGATGGCGGAAATTTAAGTAGAAATGGTCTTTGGGATGAACTAACGCTAGAAAACTTTGTCAGAAGATCCTTTTCCTTTAAAACTATCCAAATTTTAAAAGCCATATCACACTGTTTTCCTGCTTGATACTTAGCAGAGTGTTCTTTAAAGAGCTGTGTTGCATTCACATTTTTCTTAGAAGCAGTAAGAGAATTACCAATTTATATAATCTGAAATGCAGTGCGAGTTTGTCTAATCTATAAAAAAGGGGGATTCTTTTAGAAATACATACCGGGTTTACTATGTGCAGGCTCACAGAGGGACCATGGGGAAAGAACTGGAATATGGTAGTGATGAAGCACATGCATGTGTAGAGGTTGACCCAGTTCTGCCGCTTGATCAAGCTATTGACAGTTTTTATCTTTATTTCCCACATATTGCTAAGTTCCCTGTGTCTACACAGGTACAGTTGTGGACCTTTTATAAATGACATAATTGCTCCATATAAATTGTGTAAGAGAGAGAGATAGAAATGTCCTTCTGTGAAGCACAACTCTTCTAAACTATATGGGCTTTTTTGGTTTTGTTTAGATGGAATTTATGTATTCAAAACAGTTTGTAAAAACACATCCATAGATTTGGGGAATTAAAAAAAAAAATCATTTATTTGCGGAAGGTCAGCACATCAGAAAAAGTTCACTATCAAGTGGTAACTTGTGCCTGTGGAGAGATGAGGCAAGGATTTGTTCTCCAAAGGCAAAAGCACGAGGAAGAGGGAATTTGTTGCTCTGGAGATTCTCTTCCCTTACTCCTTAGCAGATGAGAAATTAAGTAGCTAACTCACACTGTGCCACTCTGCAGCACATTTTCTCAGATCACTTGACTAGATGCCTTTTGTTAATAAGATTTAAACATAAGGGTACAAGTTTACCTAAAAGCAAATATACTATAAGGGAGTATGCCTACTCCCTTAGGGATAAAACAGGAAAACAGTGCTGCAGTTACTTTTAATAATAAAGATCAGCAATTGCTGCTGAGACATTGTACCTTGCTTGTGAGTTCTGCTCAGTAGGCAGTAGAACACATCTCAGGCATGCCCTGGAGAGCCCTCAGAGCTTTGTCCTGCCAGGTCCTGTCCTCAGATTTCAAAAAGCTGCTCAGAGGAGCTGCATGAATGTAATTCTTCCCTTGGCGAGCAATGAGTGATCCTGCCTTATTTACTTTTTCCTTCTCAGAATTTGCTTGCACGTGCACTGTTATTGCATAGTGCTGAAACTTTAAATGTTACAACAATTACAATAACTGACAGTCTCATTCCTAGTGAGGGAACAAACTTAAAGGTAAGTGGTTGCAAAACATCACTGGTAACATTCAACCATTCTCAGCATCAGGGAAATTTTGGGTGGGAGAGTGGAAGCATATCATAATGCCATTTTCTTGAAGAGAAACAGCTCTGAATTACATTATATGTTTTCACAGTTGAACACCCTTTCCTTATTGCTGTAAGAGATAATATAATTTATGGAATTTCTCTGAACCCTGAGGAGAAGACGAATGATGCTATGGTTCCAATAGCAGGAGTTCAAAATGGTGTTGATGTTGACTTTGATGACTCCGAACAGATGATTTATTGGGTCGAAAATCCGGTATGTTTCTATTTGTGTTCAAAAATGTGCACTAAAATAAGACTACTTATTTTAAAAGAATGTTTTTGACTGAAGTATATTAGCACTGCAGGTAAGAATTTTGATGACTATAATGATATTTCTGGGTCAGCCAGAGACTTGAACAGGAAATATCGGGAAGCATTGGCAGAACCATACTCTGTTCCCCTTTACTATAGTCCACTCTTTCGACTTAGGACTTAATTCTGCAAACACAGGCAAAACACTCCTCCACGGGAACAATACCTTGGACACAGTGGCACTAAGCAGTAGGTGAAAATAGGTGAACCTAGTCTGAGCACTTACTGAAGTGACGTAGTAGAGAGGCATCTTTTTCTTTAAAGAGAAGAAAATGATTGCAAAGTCGCAACAATTTCCAGGTAGCACATATGAGGCACTTAGATGTAAAGGAGGTCCTAGAGAAGTATAATGGTAGATAAGGAAATTTCCATAGTTATGTTTTACATAAACAGTTCACAAAAGTTTGTTAGCTTTCTTCCACAGAAGATTTATGTTTTAATTCCCAGCCCCTTTCCCTTACATTTTCATAGAATCATAGAATCATAGAATGGTTAGGGTTGGAAGGGACCTTAAAGATCATCTAGTTCCAACCCCCCTGCCATGGGCAGGGACACCTTGCACTAGACCAGGTTGCTCAAAGCCACATCCAGCCTGGCCTTGAAGACATCCAGGGATGGGGCATCCACAACATCTCTGGGCAACCTGTTCCAGTGCCTCACCACCTTCTCTGTGAAGAATTTCTTCCTGACATCTAATCTAAACCTCCCTGATTTCAATTTATACCCATTACCCCTTGTCCTATGACTACAGGCTCTTGTAAAAAGTCCTCTCCCAGTACCCTTGTAGGCCCCCTTCAGATATTGGAAAGCTGCAATGAGGTCTCCTCGGAGCCTCCTCTTCTCCAGGTTTGAAGTAAAAATAAGTTTAAAAATGACTCATTTAAAAGCATTTTCTCTGTCACTCATAAAGCAATTATAATTTCCATTGTTATTCTTTTAACATTACAATATTTATTTCCCATGAAGTATTTAAATAGACCTAATGAAGCAAACCTTTGTCCAAGGAACTAGATAAATATGCAGGAATCTATTTGGTCCTCCATGCAGTCTGAAAAAATGCTCTTGACGGATCTCAGCCAGCAGATAGAGCTGACATGTACAAGAGGTTGAACGGTTCTGTAGGAGGCCATGGGCTGATAGAACATTAACAGAGCTGTCAAGTGAAATGCCAAGTGCCTCTGCAGGCTGAGCACGGGTAGGTGCTGTGTTTTGCTTAGGTCTTGATCTACAGCCTGACAAATGCTTGACTATGGGCTGTGCCCCCTGTCTGTGTCCCTGACCTTCAGGTCTCAGGCTGCTGTTGCTCCCAGAGCTGAGGCACCTGCTTCAGTCATGGCTCACTCTGAATAAAGATAATTATCTCATTTCTAATGACAGAAGTGTATTTACCTACTTTCTTAATTGTACTTCTTGTCCATTACCAGGAGGCCTCTTCCTTAACACCCTCTTTGCCTCTGTCCATTCCATGTGTGGTGTTTTTGAGGCTTTGTCAACACTTGCATAGATTGTAGCTGTAATTTCACTGCCAGTGTTGGCAACAGTTGAAACTGTGGTTAGAGCTCAAGTAAACATCCATCATCTTGTTCACCCTGTCTGAAGCAAACTAGAGGAAGTGAGATAAATATCAGTCCTCTTTATTCTGCCTAAAAAAACCATTTGCCAAGTATTTTTATCTTCAGCTGTTACATTCCATATGTTATTAATTGTATATGTCAGTAATAATTTGTTTCTTAAATATTTATGCATAGAGAGAACACTGTTTACAAGATTTCAGGTGGATTCAAGATGGTTAGCTGAGGTATCCTCGTAAAAATCTTTTATTAAAATACAAATTACGGAAGTGTGACTGTATATAGCTTAAATATACACACTTCAACCTTATGTAATATTGTTATTTTACTTCTGTTGATCAGGTTTTGGTTGGTGAATGGTAATGCCTCTTTACACTGGATAATTATAATTTACAATAATATTTTTACCATATTTGTGGGTTAGGTTTATACAGATACACTTCTCTCTACTGGATTTTCATTTTGCTAAGTAAATGTTGTAATATAAAGTAAGTGCTCATGTAGTTGGAATGAAACACTGTTTTCTGCTCTTGACATTTTTTTACTTTTCTTATATTTTTTTCCCAAGGGTGAAATTCACAGGGTGAGGTCAGATGGAGCCAACAGGACAGTTTTTGCTCCAGCAGCTGTTATTGGTGCTCCTTTTGGCCTGGCCTTGGACTGGATATCTGCAAACCTGTATTACAGTAACCCATGGACACAGTCAGTTGAGGTAATTATTTAAGAGGGAGAATTGCAAAGAGAGGGATTTTTCACTGCTATGTATACAGGTTGAAATTAGTAATTCTTTTTAGCAAAGAACTTAAATTACATTTGTTTTAAAATGCAAACAGTCTGTAGATAAATACTTTACAAATGTGAAGATAAAGCTAAATCTGAGCATAGTCAAAGGGATTGAAAGCAGGATATTCTGGGAATTTCATTTGTGCATAGATTCCCCTCTTCCCTGCCCCCCATCCTTCAAGACACTGAGCTTCTGGTGTTTGACACACAAACTCCCTGATCAGTAGAGTTATTACTGTTACTACTCTTATGACTTCAAATCAGTGATCCCAATGCAGTGCCTCTGCAAGTAAAGGAGTGTTGCCATCAAGTGCAGTAAGATCACTCCCAAAATCTTTGATACCATATTATGTAGCTTTCTGGAGAATAGCAGCCCGATGGTATGTGAAGGATAAAATTGCCGTTTAATGTAGGTAAATAGCAGATAAGCGATATATGATACAGTAATGATCGTGAATAAGCCTGGTCACTGATGTCCTTGCCCCAAAATATAAATACATACTATTAAATTAAAAGGCAGCTAATTTAAGTAAAATCTAACACTTTGTAAAGCAACATTTCATCAACCTATTCAGCCTGTAGTACTTTCAAGACACTATGGAAGCTGAAACATCACTGTTTTCATACCTAGGGTGCTTACTCCTTAGCATAGGGAGGTTCTGAGCTGCAAGCAGCTCATTCAAGTGTTGCATGTTAGAGAAGGGGGATGGTTAGAGTACAGAACAAAGTGCTTTTTCTTCGTAGTCTTTGAGAGAGTCTTCTGCAATTTCACCTCCCTATGGATTTAGGCTTCCTTACTTTAATTTGAAAATCTGTCCTAAGTTCTGTATTACATGCACTGATGACTTCAATGTTTGCATAGGTCCTGAAGCTGCATGATGAGGTGATGTACAGGAAAACACTGATTACCAATGATGGCACCTCTCTGGGAGCTGGCACGCCGATTGGTTTAACAGTTGATCCAGCAAGAGGGTAAAATTCCAAAACTGCTGTTGTCTTTGCACATGAGTGTATTCTCCACATTCTTCTTAATTTTTAGGTCTTCAGCTTCCATCCTGGATTTGACATGGTTTTGTTTTTTTATATTTGTGCAGAATTTATTTACTCTTTTTAAGCCCTAGAAAATAATTGCATATTTTTATAAATTGTTGCATAGAGGTTCATTCTCCTTAATTTACCATATACTTACTTGTTAATTTTTTTTAATTAAAATGATCTCAGAATATTCTGATGGTAAAAAAAAATCTCTGAAAAATGGGGACCCGGAGTAAAGAGAACTCTAAATAGTCTTTCTTTATAAGATACTATAAATATCTTACGATGTCTCTCTTGAGTCCTGTCTGTAGTAGGAAGACACACTACATGGGAAGAATATCATATGTTACCTAGCATAGCACTAAATATGATTTTACTGCTCTCTCCCAAAAAGACCTGCAGTTCGCATTTTTCCAAGAATACTCAAAATTGCAATATGATGCTTTCCCCGCCCCCCCCCAAATCACAGTATTCCATAGAACCATATTAGTAATGAGACAGTTCTGCTGGTGACTTGGCAGGCTTTCAGATAAATTGATGCCTGATGCTTTGACCCTAGCTGCGAGTCTGGCTGCCATGTGCCCTAGGTGGTTTTCAGGAACTCGAGTTCTGCACATATTCCTCAGAGCCAGATAGTGGAATTCTGTTTCATATAACTTTTTGAACTTGCAGTTTTAATTCCAGGTTTAAACCAAATTCACTGCTGAAACCTTCCAGCTGTCTGTGAAACAGAATTAAGTATTCTCCTGCTTTCTTGATATAGTCCTAATATTCTACTGAGTTTACCTGCTAATGGTATTGTAGGTGATACAGGGGGGGATAAGGATTTCTGAAAATGATTTAACAGGCATTGTTCTCTTTTTCAAGAGAAACAGGCACTTTTCTCTTTTTTTACATAGAAGATCTCTTTCATTGTGGCCTGGTTCAAAGTGGTCTCTGTTCAGCATGTGCTGAAGTCTGTGGCTGAAGGAGATGGATTTAAGCGTGTCCTCAGGTGATTCTGGTCCACTGATCTCTGATCAGCTTTGCTAACAGATGTGATGATGTGTGTTACAGGAAGCTGTACTGGACAGACCATGGAACTGACAGTGGGGTCCCAGCAAAGGTTGCCAGCGCAAACATGGATGGATCGGGCATACAAACCCTCTTCACTGGCAACCTTGACCATGTAGAGTTCATTACTATTGACATTAAGGAACAAAAGTTGTACTGGGCTGTCACAAGCACAGGAGTGGTAGGAGATGTTTTTTTTAATAACTGCTTTTTTTACCTGTTGATCTGTCTCTGCGTCTATCGTTCACGTGACTAATTCAGTTAATTTAGTTTACTCGTGTAACTGGGTGTTGCAGGACTGAGCAAAATCTGAATAACTGTTGTTACTAGTTACCATTAAAAGTATATGATTCCTTTGAATGAAACCCCAGAAATGATTATTGGCATCCTGCTGACCCTTTCCTTTCTAACTTGGACATGAAGATCTCATGTATGAAGAGATTTTAGCAACAGATGTTGCATTTTAATTTTATGTGGTAACATTGGACTTTTCTTATAAGAAATGTAATATTAAATTTTAAACCCATTTCTTAGATTGAGAAGGGCAATGTGGATGGTACAAATCGTGTGACTCTGGTGGCTCATCTTTCTCATCCATGGGGAATTGCTGTGTATGATACCTTTCTATACTATACTGATCGAGATTATGAAGTTATCGAGCGAGTTGACAAGTCCACAGGAGCAAACAAAGTAGTGCTGAGAGATAATGTCCCAAGACTGAAGTGCCTGCGTGTGTATTACAGAGACAGTGAGTATTTGCTAAAGAGATATTTTAAGATATCTGACTTGTGAAAGCACCAACTTCCCTTGGAGATAGAATCATGCACTTTCAAATCAAATGGTTTGATTAGGCTTTCAGGAAAATTGTCAGAAGGACTTACCTTGTTTTGGTAAATAGATGTTCCACCATTCAGTTAAGGCATCTTTTGGCACATGTAGTTTTACTAAAATATTCTTAATGTAATATTGACTATATAACAAATGTTGTTACTTTGGCTTCAAATTTACATACCTGTTTTATCAGATTCTTGGCCTCATTGATCTTAGACGACAAGAAACCAGCAAATCCATTGATAATGCTTACGTACTAAAATATACAATGGTTAAGATCTTTTATTTTGTCAGCTGGTTGTTAATACTCTGCAAGTATATGGATTTGGTTATATGTTGAAGGGAGTTTGTGATGATACAGTTCAGATTTTTATGTCTTGCCATGTGTGTCTTTCACAGATTCTGCCGGTTCCTCAAATGGCTGCAGTAATAATATTGGAGTTTGCCAGCAGCTTTGCCTGCCTGTACCTGGGGGATTATTTTCCTGTGCCTGTGCTACTGGCTTTCAGCTAAATCCTGATAACAGAACCTGCTCCCCATATAGTTCATTTGTAATTGTTTCCATGCTTTCTGCAATTAAAGGATTCAGTTTAGAGACATCTGATCACTCTGAAGCCATGGTACCACTGGCAGGAAGAGGTATGTGAATATTACAGAAGGGAAAAAACCTTGTAATGCCTAATATTTTGGTATTTCTTGCTGGCATAGCTCATGTGTATCAAAGGTAATAATTGCTTTTCAAAATCTTTCAGGACGAAATGCGCTTCATGTTGATGTTCACATGCCTTCTGGTTTCATTTATTGGTGTGACTTCAGTAGCACAGTTGCGTCTCAGAATGCAATACGTAAAATTAAACCTGATGGTTCTTACTTTAGAAATGTTGTCACAAATGGAATAGGACGAAATGGGATCCGTGGCATTGCAGTTGACTGGGTAGCAGGTAAGCATAGTTGAATTTAGGATAATGTTCTTTTTTACAGATTGTAAAATTTTAGACTAACATAAACACATCCTAAGGAGCTGTTTTGAGTGAAAGTCCTATGACTCTAACTTGCATATTTATGGACTGATTTTGAAACGAGGAAGTGATGAATGGCTCTTTTGTCTATATATATATATATATGTATAAAAATGAAAGTTTATCAGAGCAGATGTATAAAAACTTTTGCCTCATTAACCTTTCATATTTGTCTTAGGTCTCTTTTCTTGTCTGTGCATTCCTAAGTAGCTGTTACGTAGTGTGCTACTATACTTGCCTGTCATAGTGGAAAACGTACCAGAGAAGAGTGTACGGAAGTTGTCTGATAACCCTGTTTGTAAGATAGAAGGATCCTTCATCTACCCTCATATTGCTGTGTAAAATAGTATAGATTATCATGAAAAATCAAGAAAGCAGAAGAAACACTTTGTTTTTCAACTTTAAGTTTCCCACTTGCACTTCGTGTTCCTATTTAAACATATTGGAGATGAATTCAACCATTAACTCTTCAGAAAGTGTTCATCAACTCTCAGTTGAACATTACTGTTAACACCTTTATTTTATATGTATATGTACTATATTTATGTTTTACAAACTGTTGATTGATAGGCTTGTTAGGATGAGTTTTACAAAAGTCATCTACTGTATACTCCTGATTTAGTTACAGTGCTGTGCCATAACATGGATTTCATAGTTGTGCATTGTAAAAGCTAAAAGGATAACACAATGGAAGGGCAAGCCAAAAGCTTAGATTAAGAAAAAGATTAAAATGTGTGCCTGAAGAACAACTGTAGTTAATGCACTTTTGATCTTATAACACTGATTTTCCCCATGGAAATTGATAAGGATTTAGAAATTAATTGACTATTGTCAGTTTTGGTGTCTTCTAAGTCCTCAGAGTGTAGGCAAGTACCTTACGCATCCAACTAAGATATTGTGGGATATTCATTTTACAGTTTAGTATTTTATCAGCTCATGTTTCTCAGGTGTTGATGCTATATGTTAACTTTCTGGTTTGTTCTTTGTGTTCTTTAAATGCAGGAAATCTTTATTTTACAAATGCATTCCTGACGGAGACTTTCATAGAAGTTTTGCGTTTAAACACAACTTATCGCCGTGTTCTGCTTAAAACTACCACAGATATGCCCAGGCACATAGTAGTCGACCCCAAAAAAAGATACCTGTTCTGGGCTGATTATGGGCAAAATCCGAAGATTGAACGTGCATTTCTTGACTGCACCAACAGGACAGTTCTTGTGTCAGAGGGCATTGTCACACCTCGTGGGTTGGCCATAGATCACAGCAATGGCTACATTTACTGGGTGGATGATTCCTTAGATATGATTGCAAGAATTCCACCTGATGGTGGTGATGTTGAAATTGTGCGTTACGGCAGTCGCTACCCAACTCCGTATGGTATCACTGTCTTTGGAAATTCTATGATCTGGGTAGATCGAAACCTGAAAAAAGTTTTCCAAGCCAGCAAGGAGCCAGGAAATACTGATCCGCCAACAGTAATACGAGACAACATTAATTGGCTAAGGGATGTTACCATTTATAACAGTAATTTCCAGTCACGTTCACCCCTAGATGTCAACAACAATCCTTGTTTGGACAACAACGGAGGCTGTTCTCATCTGTGTTTTGCCCTGCCTGACATGCAGACACCCAAATGTGGTTGTGCCTTTGGAATGCTAGGAAGTGACGGCAAGAGATGTTCCATTTCAACTGATAATTACTTGATTTTTGCTCTTGAGAATGCCCTCAGAAGTATCCACCTAGATCCTGAAAATCACAGTCCTCCCTTCCGCACAGTCAATGTGTTAAGAACTGCAGTGGCCCTGGATTTTGACAGCATAAACAACCGAATATATTTTACACAGAGTTATCCTTCAGGGGCAGGGAGAATCAGTTATGTTAGTATTTACTCAGGAATTGGCTCTCCAACAGTAGTTGCATCTGGTAAGTGCACTGAAATGTGATACAGAGTAATTGGATATTAAAAAAAATGCACTGAAGCACCTAGCCCTAACTCAGCAGGTATTTTTGTGATAATGGTCAAGGTAGACTATTTAAGATATTTGATGAAATGCTCCTTTTGTCTCTTCTCATCAGTTTTCTTTCCTCTTCCGAGATGCTTATTTCATCTTGCTCACGATGAAATGGAAATATTATAAATGGTTAAGTGTTATTATATATGTAAAAATTATATGTAATAAATTAAAATTATACATAGTAAATTAATATTATGGAGTGAGGGATGATTCCTGCTACTTGGAGAAAAGCAAGCAGAACTTAGGTCTGTGTGAGGAAAAGGTGTTTGTAACACTACTGCATACACAGCCTGAGTCCTAAGTATTAGTTCTTCAGATTTTTAAATGGACAGGTTTCATTGACACCAGCAATGTTTCAACAAGATCTTTGGGTGTTGCCACGTTATAATGGGCAAAGAATATTGCAGTATGTGAGGAAACCGTGCTGAACTTGCGTGTGTGTGTGTGCTTGCTTTCATGTGTCTAAGACCTGGGGACTCCAGATGGCATAGCCTTTGACTGGATCAACAACAGAGTTTACTACAGTGACTACCTCAATCAGACTATCAGCTCAATGGCTGTGGATGGCTCTAACCGCACAGTGATTGCCCGGGTTCCACGACCAAGAGCCGTTGTATTAGATCCCTGCAGAGGGTATGTCTTACACTTCATATACTTTGACTGCAGGTGAAACTACAATTTAAACTTTGACGAAGGCTGCTAGATGTTTCCTGTTCTGAGCCCTAAGCTCCAGCTGTGCATAACCGTGCTAGATCTTACTCCTCAGGCTGAAGTTTTCTAACCTGATCTTAGCCTCAGAGATTCGAATGTTCTTCTAAGCTTCTTGGAACATTTATGAATATGTAGTGCTTGAGGCTGCACTTAGTGCGGGTAGGAGACAGGTACCGGGGGTAAATTGAACGATGTTCAAAGCAGGCGTTTGTCAAGCAATTAACCATCCTCCATTTGTTGTGTTAAGTGGATAAACAAAGGGTATTTGTTGAAACCAAGATTTCTTTGAGAATACCATAGGATAATCAGGTGGCACTGCCAAGACATCTCTCTGTTTACAGTCTTAGATGATCTTTCCCTTCTTCTGTTGTATTTCCCAAGTGCCTCAGAACAATTCTTGTTTCAAAACATTTCCTGAGAGGCTGGGAGCATTACTGTGTTACACTGTATTTCTAATTTTGTTACTAATTATACTGTATTTCAAATTAAGAAGGAGAAAAAAGAGATTAATTGTCTAAACTGGATTCCCTTAAAAGGTGGAAGAACTTTTCTGAAGTTCACTCCAGTGGAGCCCAGTGATTCTGATAGAAGATTCCTGTGTCAATGTGGGCTGAAATAGAGGAAGAATTTATTTTCCACTAATTTTGCACTGCACACTTCAGTGAGAGAAACCAGGGTGGAAATACCCTGGAGCTCTTATACTCTTACCTAATAGCTTTGTGAGTTTCATTTGCTGAAACTAAAACTTTGCAATCACGTTATTGGCAGGTATATGTACTGGACTGACTGGAGTTCAAATGCAAAGATAGAACGAGCTACGCTAGGAGGAAACTTCAGAACACCTATTGTGAGCACCAATTTGGTATGGCCAAATGGGCTTACCCTGGATTACGAAGAACAGCAGCTATACTGGGCAGATGCAAATCTGTATGTATTCGTAACACGCTGGTTTATATCTGGTTAATTTTAATACATCTGTTATTTATTTTTCCTCATTTCTTAAACTGCTTTTCAGCATTTCAGTTGAATTTGGTACTTGGTATTATAGAATCTTAAGACTTAATAGCATTGCAGTGTCAAGCGTTGGATACCGTATGTTGAAGTGGAACTACTGTGTGATACAGTGTAGTCCACTGCTGTATGGCATTTGTCACCACTGGCAGTTTGTTCATCTTATGTGCAATTCAGGACTTTTATAAGCATCTTCTCTAACAAATACAATCCTAGTTCACATTTTACATCATTCATTGCTCATAGTTAACACCTATCAACTTCGGAATTTAGCATTATGTTCTTGCTGTTGCCTACCAGACAGAATTCTAACGTTCTGTTTATGCCACCAGAATTTCTGCAGAAAGCAGGGAAGTTTTAAGAAATAATTTAGTTTGTATCCATTCAAATTCACCCATAGTCTCAGATTTGCTGTGACAGGAAAGTGGTGTGTAGTATAGTAACTTTTATGGTCTCTGCCTGTATGGGGTCTTCTGGGATGGAGACATTGTTGTTTGGCTTCATCTGTGTGCAGGAGGGCAGGGCACCTAAAAGTGTATTCTCTCATGATGTTTTGCACTTGCTTTAGCTATCAGTCATGTAGTTGTTTAAACGTTTCAATCTTCAGCCCAATTTCTTCCAGTGCATTGTTGTGCCAGTATTACAGAACTGCTACTCTGCATCACTGTTGAAGCCATAAGTTGGAAAATTTGAGGTGATTAACTCATAACAGCACCCTGCACACTGATCTGCATTACTGAAATGGTGGATACTAGTTGTGGGACTAACTAGGTCATGGCTTTATATGTAAGGTAAAAGACTTCTTTCATTGAAGATGTGATAATTTCTTTGTTATTTTAGGCAGAAGATTGAGCGATGCACTCTCACTGGTACAAATCGTGAGGTAATTGTTAGCACTGCTCTGCATCCATTTGCAATGACATTGTTTGATCAGCACATATATTGGACAGACTGGAACACACGAAGCATTTACAGAGCTAATAAGTATGATGGTTCAGATCAGATTGTCATGATCATGAATCTTCCACAAAGACCGATGGATATTCATGTCTGGGCAAAAAGTAAGCAGCAGCAGTGTACCAACCCTTGCAACCAGTTCAATGGTGGCTGCAGTCACATCTGTGCACCCGGTAAGCTCTTATGCTTGATGACTGTAAGTTATTAGAGCTCATAGTATAACAGTTGTAGTCACATGGAGACAGCTGAAGTATTTCTTGGTGTGCCTGAATGTTTAATATTTATTTTATTTTTATTTATAAATTCAGTCAAAATGATTGCGATTCAAGGTCATGGTATTTGCCCACACACCTGAGGGTGTCTGCGAATCCTCACAAATAAAAATTATGCGTTTCTCTAATTTAAACCAAAACCTTGTTTTCTGGGTTTTTAAGGTTTTTTTCCTCTGGGATGAGACATGAAGTGAGCTCTGCAGCATACGTTTACCTTACAAATACATACTGAACAGATGTTTACTGTCACATAAAAAATCTTTATGGCCACTACATCTTTATCACATGATATTAA
>NW_010262097.1:32343-71180 GCF_000690775.1 Eurypyga helias | reverse complement strand
TTTCCCTAATGATTTATTTTCAAAATAAGCATTTCTACTGCCCAATTTTAAATGTTGGACAATTACTAAGACGATGGCACAAATTGATTTCTCTCTACACTGTGGGGAAAAAAATATCCTTTTGAGTCACGGACCCCAGGAACACTCTATATCACCAGCTGCATATTGGAGTGAGACCTGACTGACATATCTATCCCATCATGCATCTTTCCTTGCACACGTGTAAGGAGGGAGTCAAAATGCTCCAACAGGTCACCAGCCCAGTTGGACAGGAAACCAGAATGCCAGTGTACCCCAAAGACCATACCTCTGAAAGAGCTGATTCATATGTTCTGGATTTTTGGAATTTATGATCCTTGACTCTGAAAAACTCAGTCAGTGCCTGTTTTCATTTTTAGCATCTTAAATGTCTTTAAAAATCTGTCTTGCCTGAAAGCAACTCAAACTTCTCATTGATTTTGAGAAGAGCAGTTAGGCTAGTGCAAGGACTTTTGAAAACCCTGTTTTGAATTCAAGGGCTAGAGCTTCAGCTCATGTAGCTCTGATGTCTGAAAGCATCAGATGCCATCTTTCTGCCACCCAAAAACTATTTGGACAAATATGAAGATACTTCAAGTTTGGATCACAGATCCCCTAGTGAACTCTGAAATAACTCTTGTGGGTTTCAGTGGGTTTGTGTATGCTTACCTGATACTAAAAATGTGGCTAAGTCACCACACTTCTATCTAAGCAGATCGATCTTAGACAAGTTGTGAGAATTTCATTGCCTTTTCAGTGTTACAGCGGTAAACAGTTTCATAGATCCCTGTCTAAAGCATCGATGTTAAATTGGTTTCATTTAGGTCCAACTGGTGCCGAATGTCAGTGCCCCTCTGAAGGTCGCTGGTATTTAGCTAATAATAACAAGCACTGTATTGTGGATAACGGTACCAGGTGCGATACTGGCTTCTTCACATGTCTTAATGGGCAGTGTATCTCCGAGCGATGGAAATGCGACAATGACAATGACTGTGGTGATGGCAGCGATGAGTTGGAAAGTGTGTGCGGTAAGCATTTCGAAGAACGGCACGAGGAAATGGTGCAGACTCTATCTTGCCTTAGATAGATGTTCTCTATCGCTTTTACGGCTTGGATCTTGTGACTGTAGTTTAGAAACAATCCCTTGCTTGCTCACAGACTTGAGGTCTGATTTGCTCTAGAATCCAAAAACACTGTGGTATTGAATTTTTATTGTGTGTAGCCAATTTCTGCTTTGTTTATTTCAAATATGTATTTTACTTTTCATGCAGTCCGTTTTGCAGCTGTGTTTGCCCTGGCAGGTAAAACGTTGTGATTTCATTTGTTACCTTGTCAGAGAACTTAGATGACGTTTTATCCGTGTATATTCTTTTTTAAAATATATATATATATATTTAATTTCCTGCAGCTTTCCATACTTGTCAGCCAACAGCTTTTACCTGTGGTAATGGGCGTTGTGTACCCTATCATTACCGCTGTGATCACTACAATGACTGTGGAGATAACAGCGATGAGGTTGGCTGCTTGTTCCGAACTTGCGACTCCCACACAGAATTCACTTGCAGTAATGGAAGGTGTATATCTCTTCAGTACGTCTGCAATGGAGTAAACAACTGTTACGATAATGGCACATCAGATGAGAGAAATTGCCGTAAGTGTATCCAAATTACCTAGTCCATATGTGAATAGACCAAAGAAGAGGCAAATGATTTGGTTTGTGAAGAATTAGGACAAAATCAGCAAAGAGGATAAAAGATTTCTTTATTTACATTACAGATTCTGCTTGGTGTTATTTGAAGCAAATAGATTCATTAGAAGATATTCTGGAGTACCCTAAGATACTATGTAATGATTACTGCTTTAAATAGTCTGTCTTGATGCAACAAATTCTCATGCAATGCTTAGTCTTAGGTGTTGTGAATAATCCCGTGAGTTCAGAAAGATTATTTCAGATTAATTGGATGTAGGGCTTACATTTTTGCAGGATCAGCCTGGAGTTTGACAGTGGGTTTTTACATTGTATCTACATTGTATCGTGCTACATTAATTTTAATAGATTTAGTCATAGGATCATAGAACGGTTTGGGTTGGAAGGGACCTTAAAGACCATCTAATTCCAACCCTCCTGCCATGGGCAGGGACACCTTGCCCTAGACCAGGTTGCTCAAAGCCACATCCAGCCTGGCCTTGAAGACATCCAGGGATGGGGCATCCACAGCTTCTCTGGGCAACCTGTTCCAGTGCTTCACCACCCTCTCTGTGAAGAACTTCTTCCTGATATCCAATCTAAGTCTCCCCGCTTTCAATTTAATCCCGTTCCCCCTTGTCCTGTCACTACAGGCCCTTGTAAAAAGTCCTCCCCAGCTTCCTTGTAGGTCCCCTTCAGGTACTGGAAGGTGCTATAAGGTCTCCCCAGAGCCTTCTCTTCTCCAGGCTGAACAAGCCCAATTCTCATGAGGAGTGTATATTGTGACACTTCTACAGTGATAGCTTATATTTATTCTGTTTAAAAGTGTATTCCTCACAGCTCTCAAAAAGTTATGTTTGTTTTCCTTAAGATGTAAACTGCAATTAGTACAATATTGATGACTGTTGCAGTTAATCATACTAATCATGTCTTTCCACTAAGATTACATTATTCCATGGAAAATCTGTATCTGGAGCTAGTGCAACTGATGAAAGTGTATTTAGATAAGTTTGGGGTATTTTTATATTTTTGTGCACACAGTTTTGTTTTGGTTTTTTTTTTTACATATAGTTTGTGTAAAATTTTTTATTCTCAGTGAAATCTGAATATTTGAAATTCCTGATCTGTTAGTCATTTGTAGTTGCTGTGATTCATACAGTACCAGCTGGTTGCACATGTAGGCAACAGTGTGAATACATGTTAATTTACATTCCCTCACCTGCAAGTATTGGCATCTATTTCTTCAGTTGTGTTTTTGTCAGGATTTTTGTCAATAAAAGCGATTGTCTGTTGTTTCCATATAGCACAAACAGTATAAGTGCTCTTTAGCAAGGGAGTGACATTGGACTCTTTAACAACTCTTTTCCATGAGTTACAGCTTAATAATACTAAAAAAAGCTCTAGAGGACTTTTTTTTCTTCTTCCCTCCTTAAAGCGGACCGCACTTGTCAGTCTGGTTTTACAAAATGTCAAAGCACAAATATTTGCATTCCTCGAACGTATTTGTGTGATGGTGATAATGACTGTGGAGATATGAGTGATGAGAGTCCTACTCACTGTGGTAAGTTAATAGAACGTCAGTTACTTTTCTTGTACTTCACTAATTTATTCCAGGGCTCTTTACCTTTGACATAACTGCAGCTGTTCTCAAAACATCTACACTTGTAATACTCAAGAATTATAAGATATATGCATTGTATTATTAGTGCTCAACTATCTAAATCATGCTTTTATCTAACAAAAAGGATCATAATTTTTTGCAGCATTTTTACACAGCATTGAGGGATTATTCCTTTTGCTTATTCTGCTCTGTATCCTTTAGGGTTTTGCAGGGTAATTGGCACTTAAGTATTATAATGAATTGGCTTTTTTTGAGACTTCAACATTAGAATATTTTTATTCTAATCAAATGAATTTGGTCTCAAATGTATAGTCCAAATGTAATTTCTTTAGCTCTTTCGTGTAGCTATGTATGCCTTAGCATGTGATTCATTCATTGTAGCTTCCAGTTAGCATATAAAAGTGTCTAGTTTTCAATCAGCCTTAGTTACAAACCAGCTTACCTTTGCGAGTAGAGACGTTTGTATTAGATGGTAGCTAAGTAGTACTTTTCCCATATAAAATGTTTTGGATCTGTTTGTAAAACATAATGGATTTTTTCAGATAATGATTTATTTTTAGTATTGCCTGACTGGATTATTTCTGCTTTCACTAGTTTTCCTAAAGTTACCTGCCTTGAATTAACTATGACACAATTTTTCTAAAATATTAGTTCATTAGTTCAATTTTTCTAGACAGGACGTGACCACTTTTACCTGTGGACTGCTGGGTGTCAAAAATATGTGGCTGTATGTAGGGACATAGAGAGTCTTGTGCTGCTCAGGAAAGGTGTGCTTTGTCCCGTCTACTCTTTGTCCCAGCAGCACTGCTGAATTACGTAAATTGAGAAGTGGTGAAGGGCAAGAAAGAAGGAGAGAAAGGGAGAATGGGAGATGAAAGAAGCTCTAAGACATTAAGGAGCAATGCCTTAATTGCCTTTGATTTCCATCATTAAAGGCACACAGAAGAACAAGTTAAGAGGCCAGACTAAGTTTCAAGATACCAAAAAGGGCCATCAGAGGGTCTAGGAAAGTAACACTGACTGCTGAGGAGATTTTCAAACCCACTATACATGCCAGGATCAAGGGGCTAGGCCAAAGTGCAGGAGGAATATTTGCAGCTTGCTTAACTGGAATTATTCAATGTTACAGTTCGTTTTTCGCTGCCATTAAAAAAAGCTTCCTTCCTGCACGTGAAGAAAAACGCTGGAAGAGCAAGGAAAGCATTGTCTACCATGAGATATTACTTCCTTATCGCAAATTTTGATTTTCTGTACAGCATGGAGTTTGCTACCGCCTGGTTTGGGCACTGGAGGAAGGTGTATATTGGACTGTGGTCATTTTCTGGTGCACAAATCTCAAATATAAATGTAGAACGTATTTAAAGTTGCGGCATGCAGTCCTCTTTCCAGGGCAAATTCTGTCTACTTATTAGCTGATACGTGTACCCGAGGAGAGCATGAAGCCCATTTTCTGCATACAGCGATCAAGCTAGTTAGTACAAAGAACTCTTTGCAGATAGGCTGTGAAAAAACATCCTTCCTAGCATAATTTTTTCTCTTTCTTTTTTGGGGTTTGTGATATTTTTGCATAACATGGACTCAAAAGCAACTTAAAACAAGTTGGAAAGGTAACAGAAAGAAAGAAGTCATACATAGGTTTTTTCCTTCCAGTCTCACTGACTTGCACAAATAATGAGTTTCGTTGTACATCGGGACGTTGTATTCCTGCTCATTGGTACTGTGATCAAGGAATAGACTGTGCTGATGGCTCTGACGAACCTGCCTCTTGTGGTAAGTTTAGACTCAGAAGATACAACATGGTGGGTTATGGGAAATCAGTAGTTTCTCTTATAGGCAGCAGCTTGAATCCAGACTAAGTGGAAAATAAGAATCTTCTGAGTTTCATTCACTGACTCGAAGTAATCTGAGTCACTGAATAATTCAAGTCTTAAATACTTAAAGCTGTGTATGGAATAGAAGGCTTTTAATTGCCACAATTGATTGCTTTTAATGATAACTCTTAATCTATAATCCCTTGTCTCTTTATAAGACTCTGATGGTGGTGAATCAAGAGATGAAAGGTAGCAAGTATTTGATACTGTTTCGGATGTAAAAGTAGATGTCGTGCCGTAAAGGGTGTGTGTGTGCAATATTGCATTTGGGGGAAAAAAGGAATGTGGGACACAGAGGAGCATTTTCGACACAGTATGAGGTGGAGTATCATAGAATTACAATAAGCAAATCCTGTATGCACAATAGAAACTGATGGTAATACGCAGCAGGGGGGTAAGAAGTGTAAAGAAGTAATCTCCACGGAGGAAGAGGAGGGACCAACTGAAGTAATGAGATATTACAACATAGTCATTATTCTCTCTGTGAAAGTTGGCATAGCACAAGGCAGAACAGAGTCTTCTGTGATTTAAGCAGGGCTCATGTCTCACACTGCACTTTGCTGGAGTTGCACCTTTAGCTTAAGAATATGTCTTGCAGCGTATACTGTAACCGTCTTAGATTTAAGCTTCTATTTTATATTTCAGAATCATAAGATTCTCCCTAAAATACCCTCCTCAGTAGATTTTCATGGCAGTGCAGGCTAGTTAAACAAGCAGAGTGACTGTCTTTGTTTTTAAGTGCCCCAAGTGCGGACTTGTTCAAGCGACCAGTTCAGATGTGATGATGGCAGATGTATCCCAGCAACATGGATCTGCGATGGTGATAATGACTGTGGGGATATGAGTGATGAGGATCAAAGACATAATTGTGGTAGGTGTTTAATGCAAATAGATACTGCACTTTGTTCGTTCTGCAAGCATTTTTCAGAAAACAATCAATCAACCACCAAACTCCTACCCTCTGCCAATTTTTATATCCATAAAGGTGCACATTAAGGTACATGAGGTAGACTCTTTCTGTACCTTCATTTTCATTTTATTGAATTAAAATTGAATATTTTACTGGTAAAAAGAAATTGGTTCTAATTTTGCAATTACTTGTCTTTGACTTGTTGAGTTCAAATGGAACTGTAATTAACCTGGGTTGTTTCTGTGATCTGGGCAGCTTCAGTGGAGGTACTCCCTGATCATCACGTACTACATATTGTGCATATTAATAACCACGTGCTTTTGGTGTGATTTCTTTTAAAAACTAGCGAGCAAAGCTAGCATGGCTGTTTAGAGGGTGCAGAAAGGGAACAGAGCTCACCAAGCCTGGTCCTGCTCCTTGTTTCTTTTAACAGCAGCTGGATACACTTGTAGTCCTTGCCCTTTTTAACTGCAGTGGTACTCCCTTTGTTTGCTCCCTGGAGCACGGAATACCTGGAAGAAAGCAGGGGATAGAGAGCCTAGGCCTAATACCTCTTCAGCTCCCAGAAAATCTGGCCAGGCGTGTGTAAACTTACACTGAAAATCTAAAAAGATCTGTAGTTTTGTACGTGCCAGCATTGCCTAAGGAATCCTGAAGTGCTTTGGCTCCCAGTCGGCCTCCATGAAGGGCAATGCTCAGTGAAAACTAGTGGGAATGAGTTTGTATATGAATGGGCTCAGTGGTATCTGTCTCTGCATGTGCAGCAGAGCATGGCTGTATTGTGGATTAAGGATGGGTGTCCAGGCTGTGTGAGTGTGCGGCAGGGGAGGTGTTATGTAAACAGTGTAGCTTGGTGTGTCAGCGAACATGCTTTTCTTTCAGCAAACCGCAACTGCACAGCAGCAGAGTTCACATGCGCCAATAATCGACCCCCGCTCAGGAGGTGCATTCCTCGGGCATGGGTCTGTGATGGCGATGCTGACTGCAGCGATGCCTTTGATGAACACCAGAACTGCACACGAAGGTCTTGCACAGAAAATGAGTTCACTTGCAGTAATGGCTTGTGCATCCGAAGCACATACAGGTTTGTAACTACCTGAGCCGCTGCAGAAATTCTCAAAATTTGCTTAAAGTGAAGGAGCTAATTCAACCTTTTTTTCCATGCTATTTAGTTAAGTAGATCTGCAGGTTGAATTAAAACTCTTTATCTGCTCTGCATTCATGCATTAGTTCTAACTTGAAAATGCTTTGGAATTTTCTTTGTTAATACCCACAGTGGTCTCCACCTGTGCTTAATTCTTTTTATTTTGCCTAGTAAACTCTCCTGGGGTGATTCTGTTCAGCTTGTAATGCATACAGGGGAATACAAGCAGGACTCAGGATCAGACTGTACAATATGATTCTGATCACTGAAAGTCTTCCATTGGAGCCAATAATATCTGACCACCTTTGGAAATCAGGAGAGTGTATCTATCAGTCTGCCCTAGAGATAGTGATTGCCGCCTTATATTTGAAAAAAGTGTTCATTCTTCTTCAGATGTGACAGGCGGAATGACTGTGGTGACAGCAGTGATGAAAGGGGATGCATCTATGAACCGTGTCAACAGCACCAGTTTACTTGTCAGAATGGGCGCTGCATTTCCAAGGCCTACATCTGTGATGGGGATAATGACTGTGGTGATGAATCTGATGAGCTGGAACATCTCTGTAGTACACCAGAAGCGACCTGCTCTCCCATTCATTTTAAATGTGACAATGGAAACTGCATTGAACTGGTTAAAGTCTGCAATCGGCTGGATGATTGCTTAGATAATAGTGATGAAAAAGGATGTGGTATGTGTAGATTTATTTGTACTGTCCTAATTTAAAATGCATCAGCAGCTTTAAACAAATGAACTCTTAAGATAGTTGCTTAATTACAGTCATAGCTATTCCATGGTGGTCTCTCAGAAGGATGATAAGAAATGTTGCTATCTAATTTTTTGTTTTAATTAAATCATACCTGTTGTTTACTGTTTTAACAAGCCATGAAAATGAGCTGATTATATAAGCAGTAAATATAGTTTATACATTGTTAATGTATTGCCCTTATATTTCCAAAATACACCATTCATAAGTGTATATTTTGCACTCATTGTGTTTGGTGACAGACCTCAAAGGAGCTAGAATAATTTTAGATTAGATTAGATCCTTTTCCTTGCTCCTTTCTTAGGGCAGCCCAGATTCATGTTCAGCATTTGCAGGGGGTAGCAGGGGGAGAGAGACTGAGTAAGTTCATTGGAAAGTGACTGCACTAATTTCTTAGCTAGCCAGTTCCATGAATTAGAACTCTTTTCCTCCCACAGGTATAAATGAATGCAGTGACCCTTCAATCAGCAGATGTGATCATGACTGTACAGACACACAGACAAGTTTCTACTGTTCTTGTCATCCTGGTTACAGACTTATGTCTGATAAACGGACTTGTGATGATATTGATGAGTGCAATGAAACTCCATCAGTATGTAGCCAGATTTGTGAGAACACAGCTGGCTCCTACATCTGTAAGTGTGCCCCAGGCTATATCCGGGAGCCTGACGGAAAAAGTTGCCGGCAAAATAGTAATATCTCCCCATACCTTATTTTTAGCAACCGTTACTATCTGAGAAATCTCACAGCAGATGGCCAGTCTTACTCTCTCATTTTGCAAGGACTGAGAAATGTGGTGGCACTGGACTTTGACAGGGTGGAAAAGAGGTTGTACTGGATTGATGTGGGGAGGAAGGTCATTGAACGAATGTTCCTAAATGGGACACATAAGGAGGCAGTGATAAGTGATGATGTGCCCAACGGGGAAGGTATCGCTGTTGACTGGGTTGGCAGGTAAGAAAATATGTTTCCTGTCTTTCTGGGCTATAAGGAAATGATGTGTGTGGGAGTTTATCTTAAGGCTTTTCTCACACTCTGTATGAAATTCCCTATGAGTATTGAAATAGTTTTGTATTGTGGATGCAGTTTTTGGAATTGTTTGTCAGCATCTATTATGCTACATAACACTTTCTTTAATTGCTCTCATATCTAGTATACTGAAATTACACCAGAGTTGCACTTTCATCAGTAATAAATTAGTGCATATGACGCTTGGGAAAAACTTGTTAGAAAGCCATTAAGGAACAGGCAGGGAGGATACTACGTGTGGCTATGGGGTAGGAGTTCTGAGCTTAGGTTCCTTATTCCTTTGCTAGCTGTTGTTTGGTTTGGGATTCAGGCTTCACTCTTTGCATAAACAATATGTTACAACAGGTAACTAGATTACTGTGAAGTAAGTAATAATAAACTTTAATGAAGTTTAGCTCCTGTACCTTTGCAAAGAGCATGTGTCTTTTACTCTTGAGAAATCCACCTTTAACTGACACTCAAAAAACATGATCTGCATCATCTGCTGTAAGGGGGGCAATATAAGAGTGAGGCAATTGGAAAGCACTTTGCATTATGGTAGTTTTTTAATTGCCTGCTGTGTCTCAAAAGGTAGTGGGGTATAATCCTACAAAAACTCTGTGCTTATTTGGTGCCCTCTCTGACAGTGTTCTTGGCTGTGTTTCATCAGGTTTGGTTTCTGAGTGCAGTACTAGCAGTATGAAAAGTTTAAATATCATGGATCTGCTGCTGCAAAACAAAGAGAATTGTTCAAAAAGTCACATTTGGAACTTACATGATAATGTTTTTATGAATATGTCAATATAATGGTTTTTATTTTTAAACCACTTTGATTCTAAACCTAATGATAATGAATGTTACTAGCAGTCCCAAATGCTTTATGATTCATGGAGAGGTGAGGAAGGAAAAGCTCCATTCCTAACACAGTTGCTGAATTATTTCAGCTACCATTAGTTATGTGTTCAGTCCATTTTTGTTTAGCTGTTTCAAGAAGGCTGAAGGACAGTACAATGGTAGATGAGGTTTTCCCCTCACTTTCAGTACAAGGAGAGGACTAGAAGATGCCATGAGGTGCAGGCTAAAGAGGACTACCTTCTCCTCCCTGGTGGGAATGATGCTGCTCAGGGCAGTGTAGACAGAGGCTCTATCTGTCCGGCTACTTCTGGAGTGACCCTGTGGGTGCTGAAGTTGGCCAGCTGTGCAGACAATCTCAAAGTAGTCTGCTGTAGTTCTAAGTAAAGTAAATGCTTTGTTTTGTTGCATGCTTTTTAAAAACATCATATCATCTTGTGTGATTTCTTTGACTATGGCTGTGTATAATTTGTAGGCAAAGTAATAGGGGTGCCTGAAAATTCTAGGTGTTGTTTACATTAGGCCATCAAACTGCTTAGGAATTTTCAAGGGAGAAACCTGGCAACTATTCTGCCTGTTTGATGAAAGTCAAGGTGGCAGCATGGAACAGATGGTGATTCTCTCCAGTACCTTACAGCCCTGGTCACCATCCATTGCATTGCATGTCTCATTTTCTTGCTCCTCTTTGCTGGCCATTGTTGGTAGGAGAGGAAGGGAAGAGGAGAGGGGTTTAGGAATTTACAGGCAAATGGCATATTATTACTCAACTGGGCAACTGTAAGTTTGAATTTGGCACTAATGACCATGGATGCAGGATCATCAGGAGTGAAGAGGGCAGTCTGGAGCATGGTGTAGAAAAAATGTCAGTACAATATATGTATTTCTCCTTTACAGTGGAGATACTGCTTCTAGGAGCTGGGGGGGCGGAAGTGAAATTTAAGATGCTGTGAAGCAAAAAAAAAAAAAAAGTAAGAGTAAATAAATTAACTCTAAAACATTTCAGAAAGTTGTACTGGGTGGATGCCTACAAAGATTGTCTCTATGTGTCTGAACTTGATGGAAGATTCCGGAAAAAACTGGTGGATCGATGTGTGGATGCCAACAACACTTTCTGCTTTCAGTACCCCAGAGCAATTGTTGTTCATCCAAAATATGGGTATGATATTTCAAGAGTGCTTTTCCTTTCTTTTGCAAATAATCTTGCACTGTCTCTGAAAAATTGAAATCAATTTTGGCTGCCTGCACTTAGATTTGCATGGCATTAGGTCTTAGTGCAGCTTAGGAAAAAATAGTAGCTTGCCTTTCGCAGGTATGTATGCAGGGCTGTCAGATATCATTGAAAGTGAAGTTTAGCTCCATGTGGACAAGGAAGTTTTGATTGCAAGGCTAAAAAGGTTGATAGAAATGCATGTGGTTTGATAGACAGTGGAGCTGCCAGTTGCTTTCTTTAAAGACAATTATGATCAGACAGTTGTCTGTTGTAGCAGTTAAAGTAACAAATATATTAAACTTTTTTCTTAACTTCCTCAATCTCTGCTTTAGTTCTGTTGCAGGAACGAAAGATAGTTGTAGATGTAGTTGAGATGTGGTTTCTAGTATTTGTTTCAACATATTTTTACTGCAGTGCTAACTGTAAGTATGTATTTGAACAGACAGATTTACTGGACAGACTGGGCAGATCGAGCCTATATTGGACGAGTTGGCATGGATGGCAAGGAGAAGACGGTGATTATCTCTACAAAGTTAGAGTGGCCTAATGGACTCACCATAGATTACACCAACGACAAGCTCTACTGGGCTGATGCCCATCTAAATTATATTGAGTACGTATGCAGAAAAGAATAGAACAACTGACTAGTTGCTCATGTCGGATTGCAGTGGTAGCATTTAGAAATGCTGTAAGCATTGTGCACGTCCTACTCACTGACTACAGGAAACCAGAGTCAGAAATTCTGGAGTAGTAGGCCACGCGAATGACTAGATGACACAGTAGCCTACTTCCTGTATTTGCATCCCAGGTCCTGTTGGAGGTGGTCCAAAAACTGTAGTGAAAAGATTCACAGTCTGTACTCGAATATGCAACATTTTTAGGTGTGCAGCCTGAACCAAAGCAAAACTGAGTATCAAATCACTATTTTTTCTGATTCTCTTGTTTCTACCTGTAGGTCAGAGTTGAGCTGTAACTAAACTAGTTATGTGCTAATAAAATAGCATACACATCATTATAAGATGTCCCAGTGTTTGTCCATAGGGAAGACATGGAATTTCCTGTAAGCACAGGGGGTTTCTTTTGTTAATCAAGAAAAATTATTAATTGCTTCTAGTGTTAGAAAATTTCTACTTAAATATCAGTAAAAATTAATAACTAGCGTTCTAGTTCTTTACAAGGCATTGAAATACTTAAAATTGAAATATATAAAAGTGTATTTATATATTTGTATTTATATTAGTATTTATATTTATATGTACATTTAGATTTATATTTATTTCTGTTCTTCCTTACATTCATTATTCTGGCAGCCTTTTTTATGCTGAAGTATTAAAAATGTCTCTTTAAAAATGTATGTGAATTATATATCTGTTTCTCTGCCCCATCAGAAAAGGCTCTAAATCAGAAAGACATGTAAAATGTAGGAATATAGGGGGCCTATGATTGTCTTAGGTGTTGCATTGTTGGCAGTCTGAATGATCCTGGGAAGCTAGCCTCCCATGTGACAAAAATAACTTGCTCTAAGGCAGAAAATGTGCAAAACTTCACTGGACTAACTGACATACTTCTGCGGGAGGACTTTACATTTCAGTGGATGTTACTCTTCCATCTGTTTGCCTAAAAAAGCCTGGTTTACTTTCCTGTGTATCTTAAAATAAATTCACTGGGGATGGTGCTCTATGGACAGTGCTCTATCATTAGGGACTAAAGAAGCTGCAATTCCACATTGGCTGATCCTGGTCACTAATAATGAAGTAACATAAGCATAAATAATAAAGATGTGAAGACGTTTTAGCATTTATCTGAATGTTTTGCACATATTTTTCTTTGTGCAGGTACTCTGACCTGGATGGGCATCATCGTCACACAGTATATGATGGGACTTTACCTCATCCGTTTGCAATAACGGTTTTTGAAGACACAATATATTGGACTGACTGGAACACAAGAACTGTTGAAAAGGGAAATAAGTATGATGGATCAGACAGGACTGTTCTTGTGAACACCACACACAGGCCATTTGACATTCATGTTTACCATCCATATAGACAGCCATTCGGTGAGCAAGCAGAATTAGATTTGCATTTAGAAGGTCAGCTGTTATCCGGAGTCTAATTGTAAAGGGCCCTGAGTGCACTCAGCTTTTGCTTTTGCTGAGAGGAAGAAAATGCACGGAGTAAATGTAGGCCTCTACTTTACATTTAAAAATTGCCTGTTCTTTGAATAGCAGTGACTGGAAATGCATAATGTTAAATTAGTTTCTCAAATGTCATGGTTTAATAGCATACATTTCCTGTGTGTAGAATCATGCCTATTTCACTCAGTGTGCACTTATCTAGGTTTTGGTTTTCAACTTATTACATTTAAGCTTTCAATACAGTATTAGAGGAGTCAGTTGTAGATTGAGACCTTTGTGTCGTGGGATTTGCAAAGTATGGTAATATTTGTTCTTCTGTTTTACCAGTTAATAATCCTTGTGGCAGCAACAATGGTGGTTGTTCCCATCTTTGTTTGATAAAAGCTGGTGGTCAGGGCTATTCCTGCGAATGTCCCGATAACTTCATGATAGTACAGTTCGGCAGTACAGCCCACTGCCTTCCAATGTGCTCTAGCACCCAGTTTCTCTGTGCAGACACTGAGAGGTAAGTCCACTGCTCACCGTCTTTTTTTCAGTGTCTTTAAGGTTGTATTTTACAGTTGAGTCTCTTCAAAATGGTATGAAATTAGGGATTAGCTCTGCTCTCACTATGTTTTTGTGTAGTACTTTCACACCACACATAGGCAAGACCAGATAGGTTTCCATTCTGGAAAAATACTTCTGGACTCATTGTTTAAATAGGATTGTTTTCCTTTTCTTCCTGTTACATGACATTGCTAATGTAGCAAAGTTTGGGTTGTTAGAAACATCTACCTCTGGAAACCATTTCCAATTGAATTGGCAGACCTGGAAACTTACTTGTTGTACATCTCTTACAATGTATCTGTTTCTGCAAAATATATGCTGTCTCCCAGTGGCCCAGGAAAGCCACTTAGCTGGTGTGGGGGCACATATCTGACCCTTTCTGTGAGATGACAGCAGTGGAGGGAGAGGCATAGTGATACAAGAGCTATTGTGCTGATATTGAATCACTCTGGAGCCTGTGAGGCGGGATGCTTATTGGGTGGCCTTTTGAAGCACTGTTACAATGGTAATCCCTAGGGAAATTGTGCTAAAGTTCAGGTGAGTTACTTCATTAAAAATCCAATTTAAGATTGATTTTAAAAAGCATGAGAGATGGTTACCACTAATATACATAAAAATTAAATCCGTATTAATTTGCTGTGAACTTCCTCCTAGAGGCCCATGAATACAATCGGTTTCTGGTGCCAGTGTTCTGGCAGATTATGTTTAGCTGCTGACATATGAAACAGGAGACATGAAATTCAAGATGTCTTGGATGTTTCAAGAAATCATACTGAGACAAGACTGTCTTTTGTGCTGTAAAAGGATGGTTGTATGTCTGTAGAGACATATTCTCAATAAAGAAATCACTGTTTTCTCTTTGTAGGTGTATTCCTATCTGGTGGAAATGTGATGGACAGCGGGACTGCCGAGATGGCTCCGATGAGCCCCCTACCTGTCCACACCGATACTGTCCTGTTGGCCATTTCCAGTGTAACGATGGGAACTGCACAAGTCCACATTTCTTGTGCAATACCCAGCCAGATTGCCATGACGGATCAGATGAAGATCCTGTACTTTGTGGTATGTTACAACTAAGAAATTTAAGAGTTTTGGCAGTACAAAATGCATAAACTATATATAGATTTCAGAATCATTATCCCCTTTATACAGATGAAAAGGTGAGGTAGACAGATGCAGTCTTTTCTAGTCTTGTGCCTGCTAATCTACCTCAGTGCAGAAGCAGGGTAAAGGAGAGAAAATATGTACTATAGCAGAACATAAGAGTTTTCTGTACCTTTGAGACAGATTTGCACTGATGTAAATTATGATCTGAGGTATAAAATACTCAAAGCAGGACTAACTTTATTTTCCTCAGAGTAAAGCCATGGGGAGTATGAGGAATCTGAGACTTCCTAATGCCTGGGTCAGTCTACCGGGTGTGCTAATTTTCCCTGTATTCTAGAGCTTTGTGTGGTGAGACAAAATTATTTCACCCTCTGCATCGCACAAAATCCAGTGTATGTGGGAAGATTTGTTTTGGAGACCTGTTTGTGATGGCAGTATTTTAGAAATGTAGCCTAATTATGTCTGTGGAATAATGTTATTTCCTTAAAAACATGCCTTTTCAACACATTTAGGTTTAATTTTTAAAAACCACATCCTTAGTTCTCTTTTTGTAAATAATGTAGTTCTGCTAGTTGCAAGCTTAGTAATATAAAGGGGAGGAGGTGCTTGAGGGACAAGCAGTCCCTCAACTGCTTGTTGAAAAAAATTGATAGTTTCATTGCCTTCCATTAGCTAAGTGTTTCTAACAATGACAGAATTAAATGTCAATTATACCTGAGTTTCAAATAGCTAAGCTCTTAAGTGTGGCACAGGGGAATATTAAATTAGTAGAAATGTGGCAGTTGCATAATGTGTCACTGGTTTTAACATACTGGGTACAATAAAAGTCAGTTTAGGTCTGTATAATTCCTTCTGCTCATCATTTTGTGCATGGGAATAGAATACTTCAGAAAATGTAAGGGAATTACAATACACTGTTTCCTCTTGAACTGTTTGGCAGTATGTATGAAAAAGTAACAGGATGGTGTGCAGTGAGACAAAGTCTGGAAGCAGAGGCCAGTGTTCACTTCTGTTTTCATAGACCTTCAGAGCTCCCCCAGTTTGTCAGCACTGCTGACGTCAGCTTCCAGTGCTTTGCCTGTTGCAAATGGAGGCTTAGTGAGCTTGGCTGAAGATGTCCGTGGGAAATGTGCCACGTGACATTAGAAATCTCTACCTTAACTGGGCAAGTAAATGGGACGTTTTAAGTTTTTACTGGCTTTCTTTTTAATTTTTGGTGTAGACATGGTAACTGTTCAATTGACACAGCAGCAGCAGGCCATTCCTGTAGGTTTCGGTGTGCTAACAGCCACTTTGTATTCTTTCAGCTAATCACCAGTGTGAAACTCATCAGTGGCAGTGTGCCAATAAACGGTGTATCCCAGAAGCCTGGCAGTGTGATCGGGAGGATGACTGTGGTGACAACTCGGATGAAGATAGTACTCACTGTGCCAGTAGAACCTGTCCCCCAGGCCAATTTAAATGTGACAATGGCCGCTGTATCCCACAGTCTTGGAAGTGTGATGTGGATGACGATTGTGGTGATAACTCTGATGAGCCATTCCACGAATGCAGTAAGCACACAGCTGTAGTAAGCTGTCTCCATTAGAGTGCACCAAAAGCAGAGCAAACCTTATTAATTTTCCTGAGGTTGAAAATCTATTGGAAAGGAATATTGTCTGCAAGCTAATGGCAGTCATGTAGTGAAGGGTGTTAGAAAATATAGAGGGTATGTCATAATTTACTGGTTACTTAGCCTTGAAGGGGAGAAAGCTAATTTATGCTGGCCAGATTATCAAGGATCGGCAGCGCCTTGCTCTGACTTCCTTGATGCTATCAGCATCCTTTGCTTGGCCCCTAACTACAGTTTGTAAAAAGGATGGATGCTGATCCACTGCCTGTGGGGAAGCCGTGAATGCCAGTTCACCAATTCTTAGCTTGCTTCGCTTTGTAACATGACATATGTCATAGTGTTTACAAAACATGGGAAAGATAGTAAAATCAGATACACTTAATCCTTGCTTTTTTAAGCACTGAAGTTAGAAGATAGCTCTTTTGAGCAGAAATAGTTGACTATAATCATACCAGACTTTGAAAGACAGAATAGCAAATGGCAGTTTAATGGCTAAGTAACAAAACTGATTCTGGTAACTGCCTCTTTCAGTGGGCCCTGCCTTTCGATGTGACAATCACACACAGTTCAGCTGTAGAACCAACTACCGTTGCATACCGCAATGGGCAGTGTGCAATGGGAATGATGACTGCAGAGACAACAGCGATGAACAAGGCTGTGGTATGTTTGGACAAGAGGGTCGTTTCAATATAACTTTGTATCTAAAATATGTATCCAATTTACAGACATCTTGATTTTCTGAAAGTCTTTAGTAATAATGTACCTAGGCATGTTGTGTTTGGTATCAGTTAATTACCCTGGTTGTTACTTGTCTTTAGGATAAATTCTATGTGCAGCAATTCACTGTGCAGCTCATATTTTTATGGGTTCTGAAGATCAGGATTTTTTTTATTTTGTCTGGTATGTCATCAAATGAAACAGGAGGTACTTTTACTTGGGTTGAACTGTTCTAGAGAACTAAAACTGTTAACATTTTCTACATTTCCTTAACTCCTGTGCTGGTGAGCACATCAGCATGGAAAGTATGATGATGCTTTCCCAGACCCTTTTATTTGTGTTGAAACCTCTCATACATTAGACGCAGAGCTCAGAGGATATCAGAACCAGAAAGGACTTTGAAGTGTAACACACCATGTGGTCAAGATGGCCTCCTTTGATAATACTAATTTTATCTCCTTATGTTTCCATCTCAGTTCTGTATAGTTATTTCAGCTGTTTCTTAATCACTTCCCTATTACTTGGCCCAGTTTGTGGCACAAACATCTCTCTCTACATCCAATATCTTCTGTGCATTCCATCTTATCCAAAGACCATGCTAATGCTAATGTGTGCTGTTTCATTGTCAAACTGTGTACACTGCAGAGGAGATGACTTGCAGTCCTTTTGGAGATTTCCGTTGTGACAATCATCGATGTATCCCACTGCGCTGGAAGTGTGATGGAGATAATGACTGTGGAGATAACTCTGATGAGCACAACTGCAGTGAGTTCTTTTTTGGCTCTCTGATACAGTCCAGCTTTTAACTTAACTGTCCTTTTGTTTCTTATGAGAATGGGGCAGACAGCTCTCAACTGCAACTGTTCGTTGTTTTACTCTGTAGCATCTTTTCTTTGCTGAAATACCACAGTGATGTCACAAGGAAGCATTTTGGATACATAAAAACACGGATAAATCAAATCATCACAATAACACAAATTCCTGTTTTCCTCTAACAAGGGATATTTGAATTCTGCTCTGTGTGCAAATGTAGTTCCTTAAACAATGAGGGTGCATTTTTTTTCTCTGATTTGGAGTAAAACTTATTCCTGTATTCTGTGATGAAACAAAATCACAGTGATTTTTTTCATTGAAAATCAAAAGAAAAATCTTTTTTCTGTGTCAAGAGGAACATAAAATGTTCAACAAAATTAGAGTATTGGGGGGAATCCTGTTTTCACATCAAATAGTTTTAAGAATTATACCATATTACTTTTCTCTGGTTTAGCAATACAGGTGTGGATATTTGAATCTACATCTGGGGAACTTTTCATATTTATACATTCATTTCAAATGAAGGTCCCCGTGAGTGCACAGAAAGTGAATACCGCTGTGACAATTTGCGCTGCATTCCTTCCCGTTGGGTCTGTGATCACGATGATGACTGCGAAGACAATTCAGATGAACGTGACTGTGGTGCGTATTGTCTGGATGCTGCCTCTTACATGTTCATGCTTTTGTTTCTCATGATAAATCATTTGGCAAAATGGTCTTTTATGGGAAGCATCTTTAATGGAGTCATGTTGACCAGATCATTTTAATCATTCCACCAGAAGCAGAGGATACCACAGTTTTAGTGGTCTGGGATTTTGCAATCTTTTTATAGGTTGTTCTCAAAAAATGGACACTTTAGGTGGGTTTGAATAAGAAGACGTTTTAACAGTTATTCTGCATCTTTTCAGAGCTGAGGACCTGCCATCCAGGTTATTTCCAGTGTGACAGTGGGCACTGTGTTGCAGAGCGCTTCAGATGTGATGGAAATGCAGACTGCCTTGATTTCTCTGATGAAGCAACTTGCCGTGAGTTTCAAGCTTTGCAACTGGTGCTCATTGAGCTCGCTTCCAGAAAGGTTTTCACTTCTCTCTCTCTTTAAGTGAGGTGAATTGTTAGAGGTACAGAATTCTGCAACACTCTGTGATGTCACTAAGAATTCAGGAAAAGTGTAATGTTTTGAATCAGCTTTTTAATATAATAATGGGTTGCTGTCTCTTACACTGATTGTAAACACGTTCTTATTGCAAGTAAATGAATGTGTTTACAAGGTGCAGCAGATTATACATGTGTGATTGAAGTAGGATTTTTGACTATCCCACAGTCACTGCAAGGTCACCCTTTCAGTTGTACCATATTCTAGCAAGGTTCTGTAATGGGACTGGTTTTTATGATGCTCGGAGGTGTGTATAGTTTCCTAAAGTACTAGTGAAGCCAAGGAAATTAAACATTTTTCTGTTTCTGTCTTCCTTCTGTATATTGATCTAATGTGAAAAAATGTCTGTACGTTGTAGCATGTATGGAGTTCCAGCTAGTTACCCAGAAAGTATTGTTCCCAGTAGGAATGAAAATGTCGCCTCTGTGTTGTCTGACATTGGCTTTTCAGGTGATATTGAAGTGTTGGTTCTGACTTATATGTTCAAATTATTTTAGGCTTCGGTACTCGGGAGAATTCCTTTCTCTTCATGGTGTTATCAGGGCAGTTCTGCACATCTTCCCATGTGCTTAATTTTAACACTTGTGCTTTAAATAAGAAGGGGCATCTGCACAGTAAGACCTTTATTTTTCTGATGGTAACCACATCCTGGAATGTACATCACACAGTTAATCCATCAGAACCTTAGTTACACAACATTTGGCTTTTCTTAAAGAGAGGAAAAAGTGTAGAAAAAGCCATTGAAAGGGCAAGGGTATGGTTTATTTATGCAGGTTGGAAGAGTCATATTTTTTGGTTTCTCTTGCTGTAGTTCAGGTATTTTTACAGTTTTTACAGAACCTGGGTACTTTTTTTACTATACCAACATGAGTGCCTTTGGAATGAGGTATCTCAGGTTCTTCTTCAGTCATTCATGTTTGGTGCCAGTGGCATTACTCACCATTATTAACAAATCAGATTTGTTAGTTACAAATACAAGTAGTACTTGTTAAATTCATCACAGTTTATTTTCAAAACCTTCTGGGAGTAATTTATGTTGTTTCACTATACATTCAAAGCTGATTTTATGACATTATAGCTACCAAGAAGTCCTCAGTCTGCAGTGTGTTGTTGCTGTGGATCTTTGCAGTGCCTCGTATCTACTGTTATGGAGAGAAGGATATTGGAAAAATAATAGAGTTGGGCTGAATATTTTTCAGGAAAACCTGATGCTTTCATTGTAAATGTAATTGTAAATGCAAGTGTCATCATAATTTTCTTTTCTTCAGCAACACGGTATCCTAATGGTACATACTGTCCCCCCATGCTGTTTGAATGTAAAAACCATGTCTGTATCCAGCCATACTGGAAATGTGATGGTGATAACGACTGTGGAGATGACTCTGATGAAGAACTTCACCTTTGCTGTAAGAAAAAAAACCCTGTATTATAATGAACAATATGGATAATAAAATCTCTGATTGCAGTAGACAGAACGTTAAGAAAATAAATTTCTAGTTTTTTTTTTTTCACTGGAGAGTCTCACAGACTTAATTCAGGATGAGTGCTGAGAATTTTGCTTCATATGCAGGTTCACTTTGCCTTCCTCCAGTATGTTTGGCACTGCTTTGCAGATGTTTGTATGTATGGTTGTAAAAGTAGGGAGAAACACACCAAAGAGATAAGGACACTATTCCTTGTTTTCCAGTTGTTTATCAGAAATAAGAGCAGCAGTTTGCAATTAAAGATGTAATTCAGATAACACTTATTCTCAAAGGTGCTGAGCTTTTAAAGCTATTAGTAAGTTGGAACTTACGGTTGAGGAGTCCTGTGTTTACCTCTAAAAACAAGGTGTTGGAGCTGCTACTTCCACGATTTTTGTTAGTTATGCACTGTATAGCCTCTTAATTAGCATGTTGGGTTTTTGGTCAGTTTACTTCATAAACAAATCTAGATGTTATATGTAGTCATAGGATACGCCTTTAGCTGAAGATAATGTAATGTCTTCTGACAAAAAATGTGTAATGGCCTAACATAAAATCACCAAAATGTGGAGAAAATATTCTTCTGGGTCTCCACACATTTTTAAAATACAGGAAACATGAATGTTACCACATGAGTGATTGGGATAATTTGTGACTTAATGGCATGAAATATCAAAGTGTGACTGACTCGCTCTCTGTGGTTTCAGTGGATATTGCTTGTGAATCTCCATTCCGTTTCCGATGTGAGAACAATCGCTGTATATATAGTCATGAGCTGTGCAACCAGGAGGATGACTGTGGAGATGGAAGTGATGAGAAAGAGGAACACTGTATGTTTACACAAAATCGAGCAGCAAATTCAGTAATAATGATGTGCTTAATGTTTAGTAATACCAAAGTTAAACATAATGTATGTTATGAGCTCAGTATGACATAATTTGAACTGTGATTATTGGCACGCTGTATTTGCAGCTCTCCATACAAGTAGCAAATATCAGCAAATGTTTGTCTGAAAAATGCAGAGCATGGTTTTCAAAATAAAATTGTATTTTATTATAAGCAGCAGCTAAATTGTGTCAGTTTATGAACTCCACTTGAAATAAGGAAGAGTTTTTATTCGAAAATGAGAATGGGATGCATAACTGGGCTTTATAAATAGAGAATTGAGTACGTCTGAATTTGTTGCACTGTTACGCACATAGTAACAGTGTTAAACAGGCTTTTGCCCTCAGATATCTTATGTACTTCTCGTTGACTATGTTGATTTTTATATTATCAGGTTTAATCGTATTTTTGGTTGCGTAATAATACTATTTTCTGGCTTTATTGTACGATATTCTTAAATTGAATATTTACTGATATCTCAATAATCTCTTGAAGGAGTATATAATTAAAAGTTATTAATAGATTTGCACTATTAAAAATAAAGTTCAGTCAACTATTAGCAAGAATAATTTACCTTCTGTCTTTATAAAGTGCAGAGGCTTCTTTAAGGGAATGGGACTAGAAGTCAGGAGGCCCCGGTTATAGTTTTAGCTTTACTGCAGACTTTCAAAGTCATTCCAGTCATTATTTTAGCAGATTGCATCAGGTTCCCCATCAGTATCGTGGAATAGTGCTGTCTGTTGGAACTGTGTAGCTGAAACTGCGACAGAGGAGTGTTTCTCTTCTTGACTGTAGGTAGCGAGCCAACCCCAAGACCTTGTACAACTGAAGAATTCAAGTGCAGTAATGGAAATTGCATTCCTCTACATTATGTCTGTGACAATTATGACGACTGTGGAGACCATTTTGATGAGATGGGCTGCAGTAAGTAATAATATCAATAAAATACAAAATTACAAGGTTATTGAAATAATTTCTGAAAGTGATAACAATACATGTTTCTTCTTGAATAGTGTACTAAGTAGTATTGAAATTTATTTAGCCTATGCTAGGATTATCCAATTAGTCATGATAATATCTTCTGTTTTCCTTGTTTGGGAAAAACCAAATGAAATGCAGTGCTCTGAACTGTCCTCTTAAGGCTCAGAGTATTTATGCATCCAAAACAATGGGTTGCATTATGGAGGCAAGAACTTCCAGATGTATTAGTCATAATTGCAATAAGCCAGCCTATGGAACGATTCATGGACAGAATAAAATATGGAATAGCCTATGGAATTATTCATAGGCCAGCCTACAGAATTATTCATGCTCCGGCCTTGATAAAACCAGGAGTATATTGAGATGCTTCTATTGTCCTATTTACAGACATGGCTGCAGAATTCTGTATGGACAGCCAACTTCTGTTAACTGTGCATTATAAGTTTACTAGCATCCATTTACATGCAAAAGCTTCGTGAGGCAAGAGAGAGTGTTCTTATGGAATCTGACAAAAAAAATGTCCTAATTTTTTATATCAGTATATAGACAGCTGCAGAGTGATAATACGAGCATGTACTTGCAATTTCAATTTGTCAGGCTCTGACGGCTTCAAGTGAAAGTGTGCCAGTGCACTTATGATTTATAATCCGGCATGCCTGCAAAACACAAATAACTTGGAAGCCTATAGTGCAGTCCATTTTGAAGCAGCTGGTTTCTCTGTTTCACATACCATCCCAATGGTCTTTAGGTAATATAACCTAATGCAATGACTTGATGAAAATATGAAAGTATAAAAAGGATGTGTAACAGTGCAAAACAGGCACCTTCTGGCAGTCAGCATTCTGCTGTTTGGGGACAGTTGAGAATGCAGATCGGAGGGTAACATTTGTAGCCTTCCCAACATCAAATAACTGTGTTAGAGAGAAAAAAACGTGTGTGTGTACAATGAATTTATGGTTCTACGTGTATAAGGAATTGAACTGTTTAAACTTAAATTAATTGGCACTGGGATGTATATGTATAAAGGAGATATAAATGTAATATCTTTGCCATACATCTGTATCTTTTTCTTGTGCTCTATCATTAAACGTATTATTTATCTTTTCTACTTAATATAACAGTTTTGAGTTTGAAAGTACTTTGTGTATATGTAGAGTATGTCAGGACCAGTAGAATTCTACATGTACTTTGAGAAGAGTATAATTTCCATTATCTCATGTCGTCTTCTGGAAAACCAATTTCAATGATGATAATGATCAAAATTATGACACTCCACCCCACCACCCCTACCACTTTTTAAAAATGATTTTATAATTTACTCTTTTTTCCCTTCAGATCCTGGAACAGAGCGAACTTGTGCAGAAAACATCTGTGAACATAACTGTACCAACCTGAATGAAGGCGGCTTTATCTGTTCTTGTAGGCCGGGGTACAAGGCCAGTGAAACTAACCGAAACTCCTGTGATGGTATTTTCAATCTTCTAAATGTCTCACTATAAGCGTGCCATGACCTGTCACTTCATTACTGAGACTACCCGTTTTTGCATTCTAACAGGATTTTTCTGCATTTAGCATATGCTTGCTGAAATGTTTTACTCCTGAATCATGATTCACCAAAGAACTGGCTGCTAAGTTCAGAATTGTTATAAGCTTTTGGTGGCTGTAGGCGTATAGTTTTGCTTTACTGTATATTGGTTTTCTCATATCTTTGCCATCTGATGGACAGAAATTTGCTGGGTTTTTTCCTTACTGAAAGAAAACTTACTAAGGTTATATTCTTCTGTTCTGCTCCAGAACAGACCTCCAGTAAAGGTCTATTGTGCCAAATTTTTGCCCTGGTTATATGTAGATAACATACAGTGAAGAGTCTACATTAGGTTGGTGTTTGTGGTTATGCAATATACTATCCTCACAGTTACTGTTACAGTACATTTTGCTGAGAAAACTTCTGTTCATTGCTCTTACGGACAATTTGTGTAATTTTAGTAAACATGACCCCAGGCCACCTCTTGCTTTCCCTCCTGCTGATACTGTTTCTGAGGACTAGGCATCTTTGCTTCAGCATTTCAGGAAGGCTTTGCTCTTGTATCTCATTGTAGTCATGCCTCATCTTTTGTGTTTCCTTGGTGATGTAACACAAAATAGATGATCAAAAATGTCTCTCTGAGAAGCAATGTGATAAGCAGGAGCAATGCAGTTATTAGCAATCTGTAGTTAAGACATATTAAACAGTAGATGAGTGACGAGGAGTTCTGTTACATAACAGATGCTGATGTTAAAGATCACTTAGTAGGTCATGCACCTGTTAGAGTATGTGGGGAAGGGGCAACCCTCTACTCCATGGAGTAAAGGTGATCAGCTTGTGGAAGAAAGAGATTTAGCTGTAGGTATCTTTTCTCTACTTATGCCTAGATATCAACGAATGTGAGATCTTTGGCATGTGCACCCAGGACTGCCAGAATTCCAAAGGAAGCTATGAATGTTTCTGTGCAGATGGCTTCAGGTCTGTGGGCGATCAACAAGGGAAACAATGTGCAGCTAATGGTATGTTAACTGATTGCAGGGTTGATTGCCACCTGTAAAGAGCAAGTGGAGTGTACCAACTTAATGAATATAATCTTCTCTTTTTTAGGAAGGGGATAATGAAACCCAAACTTTATCCTGTAACATAATATTATCTATGTACTCTACCCATTCCATAATCAAGAATAGAAGTACTCATTTCTGCTTCCAACTGTAAACATTAAAAATAGTATCTTAATTTGGATGCCTGCCTTCCTTTCTCCTGAATTATTTTGCAAACAAAAACCTGCTTATCCTGTGGTTGTCATCGGAATGTTCCAGAAGTTTAGGTTTTCTTAACACAATAATGCACCGGAAGAAAGTTGCATTAAACTGGTAAAAATCCAAGTCAGTTTGATGACAGATTGCCATTTGCTGTTCATGTACTGATGCACACAAACAGAAGGACTTTGGCCAACATTTAACATTAATCATTAGCTTTTTATCATACATCAGTGCAGTGACTACAGTGCGTGACAGTCATGGAATAGGTAGAGTTGATTCAGAAAATAATAGTAATAAAATGGTAATAATAGAGTTGAAGAGAATAGAAAAAAGTGAGACTACAGCAGAATATAAAAGACAGTAAGAATATTGTGTTTAGAAAAGTACTTACACTTTGACTTTAAGAGACACATGATAAAAATGTGGTATACCTAGTCAGATAGTAAGAACTTCATAACAGAATGTCTGTGACCAAAACTGCATGCTGCTGGAGGCTTAGAAACCTAGAAATTATTTTTAATATGAGAAATGATACAGGAAAACCATGTCTCCGGGTTTCCAGTCCAGGGGCCTAATTCAGCAAATATTTACTTTGCGCATGTGGCTGGAAATACAAAAGGACATTTGCAGCTGAGTTTCTGCCTGGCTGCCTCTTCATGTGCCTGTGTCAGAAATCTAGTTCTTTGAAACCTGTCTTCACAGGCTTTATTCAGGAAGCCTGAATAGACATCCAAAGATTTCAAGGCTAAGTAATAGAAGATAACATGATTGTAGTAGATAATATAATGAAATTGATTGTCCCTGAAGTTCTACTTCTGTATATGCCTAGAACTCTTCCACTCTTTGTTGTACAAGCTAACAGCAGTCATAAAGGAGGGCTTCCTTTGCCTGTGTCTGCTGCACCCCTTATCAGTAGGCATTTTCAGAACACACACAGAATATTAGGTCCCCTTTTTCCTGTAATAGCATATATACTGGAAATTCTGTCCATTGCTACACTGAATTGTATGTTCATTAGAGAATAGTCACTTGCCTTATATTCCCATAGTTGAGCATGGCTTAGAGAGAAAGGGGTTGTGTTCAAATGTACGTTTCATAGGAAACAGAGGATTATTAGTTGGAAAAGACACTGGTAAATGAGATTTTTCCAGGTGAATGCCTTGTTATTTCTCATTGCCTCTGTGAAGATGTGATTAATGTAGGAGAACTTCTCTGAAAGAAGGCCTAGGATTTAAGTCCATGATTTCCAACTGGACTTTGTCCTTAGCAAAAGGGCTGAACAATTAAATTTTCTCACCAGTAAAATGAGCCAGGTGGGACTGATGCTCCCTATAGTCAAGTTGTTAGAGTATTGAGACTCCAAATTAACCTGTGGCTGGGTAAAACATTCATCTGAATGTGGAGTCATTAGGATTTAAAGATATCAGGTCGTGGCTCAAGGTACCAGCAACTTATTTGTACTTTCAAAATTGTTTCCCATATTTTGAGGTGGGGAGCTGATCTAAATAGCATATAGCAACATTTCATTTTTGAGATGTGAGGTGGTGATATGCCAGCACTGTAATGTTTAGGAATTTTAAGGACTTATCCTTTAATGATTACTATTGCTCAAAATCTATGGTGAAAAGGATACTGCTTTCTTCAGTGGTAAGCATTTTCAGAGTTTTTAATGAATTTTGCAATGCCAAGAAGTTTGAGTAGTTCTGAAGTGGCCCCAGTTTAGTTTTGACTAGAAGCCACTTTCATCTGTTTCTTCTAATATGATAAATACGTGAAAGTAAAATTCATGATCGTTTCCCAGGTAATCCTCCACTGTTACTGCTGCCAGACAATGTACGGATTCGAAGATACAATATCTCATCAGAACAGTACTCCGACTATATTGATAACCAAGAGCGCATCCAAGCTCTGGATTATGACTGGGACCCTGAAGGGATAGGCCTGAGTGAGTATCTCTAGAACATGAATAATCAACCATACAGTGGGTGGTTTCTGCAGCATAAGTATTTAATTTATGCTGGAAATCAAAATCAAATTAGATTAACTGGCCAGGTCTTGGTTGAATGTGTCGGTCTATTCATTCTTCATCATCAACAGGGTTCCTTTTAATATTTTAACTTATGTAGCTAGGTTTTACTCTTCTTTCATTTTGGTGTGAGGTCAGCTGTGGAACTGTGGCTGTTTAGGATTATGCAGTAGTAGAGGATTGCTATAAATGAATCCCTTCCCTTTCTGACTCTTCCAGTCCCCAAACCTGGTCCAAGTCTTGTGAGAACTAATAATAAGGAATGGCCAGTAGCTCCTTCTATTAATTTATATCTTGGCCTCCTTATTGGCTCCCCTGCTTTTGCCTTCTTCAGAGGGCCAGTGTCCTGAGCCATGCTTGCTCCTGAGGATCACAAGAGTCTAAATAACTCTCAAAATCATGTGCAAAGGCTTCAAAGCTAAAGCTCTACTCTTGAAAAATGAGATGCATATTTCTTGATAATCTAGCTCAAGGTGATTTTAGACGTGCATCTTACCAATGATGAATGGCTTAAAAGTTTACACACTAACACAATGTAATTTAATTGAATAGACAACTCTGTGTTATTCATAAATAAATGGGTCTGGTGTCTTCACAGAAGAGCCTCAGAAAGATTAGTGTTTTCCAAAACCATGGAATAAGTAGACATAAAGATTTTCTTTGTCATCTTATTTGAAGGTATTGTGTACTTCAGCATTCTGGGACAGGGTTCTGAGTTTGGAGCCATCAAACGTGCTTATCTGCCCACATTTGACAGCAGTAGGAACAATCCTACAAAGGAAGTTGACCTGAATCTCAAATACATAGTTAATCCCGATGGGTTAGCTGTTGACTGGGTTGGAAGGTAAGTGCACTGAAAAGCTAGAAAAAGCCTGTACATTGAATGTGTCAAGGGTCTGACCGGGAACTGCAGAAGCCACTTTTTTCTTCCTTATGGACTGTCTCTGAAGATATGTAGCCTGAAGATAGTTCAGAAGAATATAGTAAGCTCTGTTTGTCCAGACAGCCCAGTCTTGAAAAACCCAGTGTCTCTGAGGGCAGAAGGGAGTGTCTGAATTTCTATTCACAAATCTATATGGTGATGGGAGCAAGGTTAAAGGGATATATATCACCAGCATTCTGGTGAGGCCAGCATCTTCAGCACTTCAGTGTTGCACTGATTCCAAAACAGTGTTGAAACGTGTTTTTAAAAATACATATTTAAGCATCTGCACATTATATAAAACTGATACATATGGCTTGAGACACGTAGTTCTTCCTCCCATCTGCAAAATAAGAATTGCAGTATTTTCTCACATTCCCAAGCCAATTATGAGATAATTAATTCTATCAGAAGGCACTGTGTGATTAGTGAGTACATAATCATGAGTATGTTTATTTCATCTAAGGTGAAAAACATAATAAAACTGTGGTGATAAAGATAAGCAAAATTCTAGGAAGAGCAGACTGAGAGCCCTGTTTGTAAGGAGTAAAAGCATTTGTATCTGATGTGGTAACAATTTTTTCATTAACATCTCTGTCAGAAAACAAAGGTCTAGAGAGGTGCTGTGGACTTAAAGGATGGATACCTTCAAGATTGTTGTATTGTCCTGGTTTTGGCTGGGATAGAGTTATTTTTCTTCCTAATAGCTCGTTTAGTTTTGTGTTTTGGATTTAGTATGAGAATAAAGCTGATAACTGTCGAGGTTTAATCCAGCTAGCAACAAAGTACCACACGCTGATGTTTCTAGTTGTTGCTAAGTAGTCATAGTGCTTATACTAAGTCAAGGACTTGAAGCTTCCCTTACTGTGCCAGTGCACAGGAAACTGGGAGGGGGTACAGCCAGGACAGCAAACCCAGACTGGCCAAAAGGATATTCCCTAGCGTGTAATGTCATGCTCAGTATATAAAACTAGAGTTGACCAAGGGTTGGGAATTGCTGCTCAGGGATGGGCTGTTGATAATTGGGTGGGGAGCAATTGTTGCATTGTGCATTACTTGGTTTTGTGTATTCCTTTGTTATTACTATTTCCTCTTCCTTTGCTGTCCTATTAAACCCTTTTTATCTCAACCCATGAGGTTTTTTTTCCAGTTCTCTTCCCCCATCCCAGCTGGTGGGGAGGGGAGTGAGCAGCTGTGTGGTGCTTAGTTGCTGGCTGAGGTTAAACCTTGATATGGTAGTTAAATTTTTATTTGTAATGAACCTTATTGTCTCGTTGAAAACTGTACCTTTGAAGATGCTTATTAGCCATTTCTGGTGCTTAAAAGTAACAACAGAACTTCTCAGTAGCCCTGTAATGAAGATTATTTGACAGGGAACAGAGGCAACTGCAGAAACTTTATCAGAGGAGAAAACTAGTGAGCCAATAGATCACATTTGCTAAACTCACTTGTATTTAGGGTCTGTATGTTCCACACTGAAAAAGCGCAGATGTAATCACTGCAGTTTCATTATATAAATTTTGTTCAGGTTTGATATAGCTTTTATTCTTAAAAAGTTTTTTTATTTTTAAATTTATCTTCCAAGTGTAAACTATTTACTTTTGGAACGTTTTGTGTTTTTACATAATTCAGACATCTTTACTGGACTGATGCAGGGACTAATCGCATAGAGGTGGCAAAATTAGATGGACGATACAGAAAATGGCTTATCTTTTCTCTGCTGGATCAACCAGCAGCTATTGCAGTCAATCCAAAACGTGGGTAAGTACTACAGGACTTCCCAGAATTATTTTCAATGCTATTAAGTACCAAAATTACCTGCGATGGCAAACTTTACAGGAAAGAATAAGGGAATGCTTTTTAGAGTTTTCCTTTACTAATATTAGGAAATTTGTGTGCATGGGAAAGTATTTTAGGATTAAATTTCATTAGTGCTTGTGTTGGTGACAACACCAAGTAGGTCAGGTAAAAATCTGCTTTCTACAGTATTGTGTGACGGATTTCTCTGTTATTACTGAAATAGGAAAATTGATGGGAATGTCTTTTACCAGCTCCAATGAATACAGAAACAGCCTCCTTCACAGTGGAAAGCAATATAAATGCACTGGTACATTCAACAATTGTGCTTGCTATGTCTTGTGTTGCATCGTCATATATTGCGATATGTGCTTCTCTCAGCTGGAGTCAGGCAGCACGGCTCCCTGAAGTCACCTGGGCTCTGCAGCTTTATCGTGACTGATGGATGTTCAGTGTTCAGTCATTTTTCTTCCACTAGAATGGGAAACTGTCATTAGAACCACTCTCTCTCCAAATCAGGGCACAAGATGCAAACATTCTTCTTTTGGTATTTATCTTCTGTACTTGAAACAAGCTTGCTCAGTGAACTCTCTGTGACCTTACTGTTCACATCTGCAAAACATAGGTTGCTGAACAGCTTTATGTTCCACAACTGACCTTTTCCATGAAACAATAAAGAATCATGGTGACCAAATTCTGAACTTATTATTAAATTTAATCACATATTAAATTCTGTGTCTGTCCTTTCAGGCTCATGTATTGGACTGACTGGGGAAGGCAGCCAAAGATTGAATGTGCCTGGATGGATGGACAACAAAGACAAACTCTGGTCTCTGAAGATCTTGGCTGGCCAACAGGTCTTTCTATTGATTATTTGAACAATGATAGAATCTATTGGAGTGATTCTAAAGAAAATATTATTGAATCGATGAGACCTGATGGGACAGACAGAACCGTAGTATTACATGGAGGTAAGAACTTACTGTGCAACTAAGTAATGGTGACCCAGATGTATGCTAATGAGCACTTGGGCTTCACAAGTGGGGCTAGATTTGGGAGCTTTTCAAAGAATAAGTCTTGGTAGTGTTTTCCTCTCCTTTATAGAGAGATAAATGGCACATCAGGTTCAGAGCTCATGATGCCTGGTAGCTATATTGCCTGAGGGGTAATTTATATGACCCAAATAGGGAACAATGTGGAAGATTGGATTCTTGCTTTTTTATGTATATAACTAAGCAGCCTGGAGGTACAGTCAGGCACACAAGGATGTATATATATATAGCTGCAAATGTCTTAAAATGAAAGGATTGGATGATCTGTTTAAGCTGAAGACCAACAGCAGTTTTATCACTTCAGCTAGAGATTTGCTTGCTGACAGTCTATTCTTTGGTTCCTTTGAGAAGTAGGCAGTCCATACAGCCTTGATGTATTTGAAGGCCATTTATATTGGATAGCTAAAGAACGAGGAGAAGTTTGGAAGAAAGATAAATTTGGAAGTGGAGAAAAAGTGAAAGTGCTGACCGTAAATCCCTGGCTTACACAAGTTCGTGTCTATCACCAGCACAGATACAATCAGTCAGGTACGTAATCAGCATCCTGGTGAGCCGTTCCTTGCTTTGAGATCAGGGTTGGTAGTGATGTCTTCAAAGAGCTTAGTAATCTTCTGATAATATGTCTATCAGTATGTGATAATATTCACTCCTGAAAACGTAAAAATGGAACAGCAGCTAGCAAGTATTTTCTGCATACCCAAAGAGAAATCACAGTGGAATACCCCACAGTGCTCTTTAGAATCTCTTATTTCTAAGTTATGACCCTGTCCTTTCTCTTCTTCCCTTCCATCATGGAGTTGTCATAGAGGTGGCAGTCACAATGTGAATTTATCCTGGTAGCATGCAAAATGCTGACCATTTAATATTGCCTCCAAGGGGGATATTTCAGCTAGGACATGTGCACAGTAATCACAGGTGAGCATGTCCAGAGGAACATACAGCATACTCCTCTTTAAAGGTGCTTCAGCTTTCAGTATCAGAAAGCGCCATGTTGCTTGGAGGAGATGTTGAGTTTCTTCTTGGTGCTGGCTCCCAATAGCCATAGTGACTCCCTTAAGAATGTAGAAAAGGCAGAGAGAAGGTTTTGATAGAAATGTGGTATTTGGCCATCAGTTGCTTTAAAAAAGGGATCGAGATTTGTTTAGATTTTTGGTGTGTAGTATTGATGAAGATACACTACTAACTAGCTAATTGCCCTGTCTTACCTCAGGAATATGCTGAATTGCTTCTTCAACTGTCCTTATCACTTTTTTTTCAGTGCCTAATCCTTGTAAAGATGTCTGCAGCCACCTCTGCCTGCTGAGACCAGGAGGGTACACCTGCACTTGTCCTCAAGGCACTCGATTCATAGAAGGCAGCAGTACGGAGTGTGATGCAGGTAGAATAATTTGTCAAACTAGAAGTGAAAGCAAAAGAAGCTTTTCTTTAGGAATGCAAATCCATTAGGGAATTAGAAATACAGAGGGATGAGCTAGCTGATAGAATAGATGTTGGTAAGTTAGGACATCCGGCTTTTGGGTTCAGCCATCTCTGATTCGTGCTCACCTTTGTGCATTTCATTTAATCTATTTGCATGTCATTTGTTAAATGGATATGGGTGTATCACTTCAGCCAGTCTGGACCCAGATGCAAAATTGGTCACAGTTTCTGATTTTTTTGTTTTGAAATTCCAAAATATTTTATTTACCTTTTTTTTTTTTTTTTAAATGCATTGATTTCAACTAGAGATTTTCTGACAAGTTGCGGTTTACAATTATGTTTGCAGTTCTGTACAAGATATTGTTTTATCAGGATATAGAATACAATAGAAACTTGAAACAAAGCTTACAGAACTCACAGTGTCAATAAAGATAATTTCTAGGTAATTATTATAAGCTGGAAAGCCTTTTAAGCACTAGAATTTAGTGCTTGGTTGTTGCATTGCAGCAGAGGCCCCACAGTGCTTCCAGGAGCACCAATAAAATAGAATTGCTCAGCCTTTCCTGAGAAGAAAGACCATGCCACTGCAGGATTTCTATTTCTCTAGCTGGGAGTCTGCATTCTTAACTTAACAGTCATGTGGGCGGTAGCCAGATGTCCTTGCACTTCACCTTGCAACATATCTCTAATAATTTAAACTTTAAAATATTATGTCTGGCTTTTTTGCTATGGTTAATGTTCTCTGAAGTCTTTCTTTGCATAAAAGAGAAAATGTCATGATTTTTTACACTGTCTTACCTCTAAATTACATTTTCCTAATAATTGTTAATGCTTTTTCCTATTACCGCATGGTGTGACAGCAGAAAGAGGAGCTAGTAATATGATGTTATAGTGAATGGAAGAGTGTAACACATTTGAATTAGTGATCAACGACGCTGCTGATTGTGTTTGCTGTTTGCTTTTTATTGCTCTGAGGGCACTGTATTTGTTATTTGCTGAGACTGATTTACATATAATGTCCATATAATGTCCTAATGTAATTAGGAAAACTCTGTTTGACCTTATTTTGAGGAACAGGAGGAGACAGCAAATAGGATATACAGTACTGTCTCCATTTTTGAACTTCATTTTTTATCTTGACTTAGAGCAGTTTTTTTAGCCAGTGAACTGTGACTGCCATAATTGATGTACCAACCAAATGTAACTTTTGTGTATACCTTTGGTTATTTAGTACTTGTCCCATATTGTGGCTACTGAGAAACACAGCCCGTAAGACCTTTTCATTTTCTCTTTTTATATCCCATTTACTTGAAGGAAGTTTTACCTGTAAGGAACACTGTAGCAGCAGACCTCCTCTACCTCTGACTGATAAAAATTTTGTGACAAAAGTATTATGATCTAACTTACCAGTGTAAGACAGACTGTCAAATCCATCCTTAACTTATAGCCTATAATGATGTCTAAGACCCAGAGCTTATGTGAACTACACTTTTCTGACAGCATATCCTGAGCTCTTCCTGAAAGCTAGTGCAACTTCAAGAAATTTTGGGTTTTTTTTTTTTACTTGACTCAGTGATAGAATAACATCAGAACCTTTGTAGCTCTGTTTGGGCCAGCTGAGACCACCTGGGCACCTCAGGGCTCCTGCAGTGCAGCTGAGACACTGGCATGATGAAGAGGCTTCTGCACTACTGGTGCCAGGCTGTCAGCCTGTGCTCTGTACTGACAGAAAACTGAGGGCTTTTGGGCGTCTCTCATTCTCACTGTCAGGATGAACAATTGTTTAGAGGGCCCTCCTGTATGGCGCATTTCCATCCACTGCTTTTCTTCATAAGTGAGCGCATCACAGTTTGGCCCTCTCTGTGCAACTTCCAGCTGGTTGGATGGAAGAGTCTGGGCAAATGAGATAAAATATTGCTGCTTTCTGACTGGAGAGGTTTGGAGGGAGGTGGTTGGCTGCAATGCATGGGCAGAAGCAAGTGATGGGACATACAGCTTTTGAGTTGTCTATGCCTACTTGTACTGAATAAGTCATTATTTTCCAAGAACAGGTTTTACTTAAAATAAGTAATTTGGCAGAAAAATGAATATAAGGGCAGCAAATACGTGTACTATTAAAAGCAAATATTCTGAAAAGTAGCCTGTGAGTTTGTATATGCAAGTTCTGTAGCGATAAGTAAAATGCTCTATTGTAGTATTTCTTTTGTTGAAGATGTCTTGATAACACATATGTGGCTTTTGAATTTTGCAGCTATTGAATCCCCTCCCACAATGCCACCAGCATGCAGGTGCATGTATGGAGGAACATGCTATATAGATGAAAGCGGTCTACCGAAATGCAAGTAAGTCAGTATGTTGTTGAGGTAGTCCTGGGTTTGTGCTGATATAGTCTCACAGAAAAATTTGACTCTTTAAAATGTGTCAGAAATGCTTCCAAAAATGTCATACATCTGCAGTAGCATGTTTGTAACAATTGCAGAAAAACTCATATACGCATGCAAGTAGCAGCAAGTCAGCAATATGTGTGCATCAGTTTGAGGAGAAAAACAGACTCAAAACCAGAACGGCAAACCTCTAAAGATTCTAGTAAAACATTGTACCAAAAAATTGTAACAATGGAGAAGTAAAGCTCAGTACATGTAGCTTGGAACAGCCAGTAGGTGCCACCGATGCTCTGCTGAAACCATGTCTTTTGACGTTAGTGGCTAGTTGTCTGACTCGGCACTTTCCACTTTTAATTTTATGAAGATAGCAGAGATGCTATATTTACAGTCAGTGATATATAAAATTGCTAAGCATGGAGTTAATATTTATGGTATGTAGAAAAATATTGTAGGATATAATAATAAAGCTGAGATCCTAGACTTAATAAAAGCCATTCAGTCAGCTGTCCTTACATTCACAGGTGTTCTTATGGCTACACTGGGAATTATTGTGAAATAGGATTGTCAAAGGGAGTGCCTCCTGCAACAAGTAAGCTTCAATTATATATTACACCTGATATTTTGAGCTAAAGAATGTGTAATACCACACCGTGATACCTGCTCAGGGTCAAGCTTATAATTAATTGTCTGGGCTCTTTTTTCACGCTGAACTATGCTTGCTTGAATGTTTGCTTATTCTTCTGTCTTTGACAGCAGCAGTAGCAGTGTTGCTGACAGTCATACTAATCATAATAATTGGAGTGTTAGCAGTTGGAGGCTTTTTTAACTACAGACGAACAGGCTCCCTTTTACCAGCGCTTCCCAAGCTACCAAGGTATGTTTTGAAGGATTTCAGAACTGGAATATCTGTGCACTCAAAATGTATGTTTGTTCCTAAATGATTTCTGAAAAATCCAGTTTGCTTGCTGTGTTCCTATTCTGTTGGAATATGGGAAGTGCAGCATTGCAGCAATTCCCATGGATTTTTGATTCCCAGCAATATCACAGCTGATCATTACTTTGTAACAAAGGACTATTGTAAAACTCTTCTGCATTCTAAATCAGCTTTCAAATAATGAGCTATACAGAAGACTCTTGATCAGAACTGGAACTGTATATTTAGTTCAAAAAGACCATAGTTATGTATGTTTTAATGTTTTATGAAACTTTTTCAGAAGATGATTCCAGCAAAGAGATCTTTTACCATTGAAAGGCTGAGCTCATCTGCAGCACTGTATTTGCTGGTTTAACCATAATATGGGGCATGTGTAGTGAACTTCTGTATGTTTCCAGTGCCTGAGAAATCTGGGCTTTTTGTAGGTTCCTGCTCTCCTGATAGTCATACTGTCCAGTGAAAGCCAGCATTGGGAATATAATTCAAAAATATTTGGTGTTTTAAATCAAAGGGAGATGAAGAAAAAAATATTTCTAATGATTTAAAATTTATTTTTTAAGATGTCAGAATATGATGCTTCAACTTTTTTTGCTTTAAGCAGATTATGTGTTTTTAAAGGCATAAAGCTGTATCTTCATATTCTTTGCACCAATTTCACAGCAAGAGCTCTTAAATCAGTGTAATCAAATCATTGTAATCAGTAAGGTGGATGTAGCTAGAACTGCTTCCTCACTGGAGGGTTACACTAAACTAATTAAATTTATTTATGACTTGATGTAGTTAAATTGGGCAAAATTTTGTGCAGATCAATTGTGAACACCAAGAGTTTGTAAGAGAACTCCAAGCTGCTCACTCAAGTTATACTTCTTGCTTTCTTGAATGGAAATTTTCTCTGTCATCAGATAGTGAACAAGTAGGAATTCTAATGCACTGACTTGAACTTTACTGTTCAACCATACTTCTCATAGAAGTTATGAGGCTGTGTGAAATGGAGATGTCAGGTTTTCGTCTGTGAGGCTTGATTCACAGTTTTCATTTCTGCTGTGAATGTGCCTTAGTACTGCCATAGCTCAATCCCTGTAAACTGCTAAGTCATACTTTTACTGCAGAGTTAACTCAAAGTATAGCTTAGCTGTTACCCTTAACATGGGACTTGTGCCTGTAAGTCATATCTAAGATTTAAGGTTTTTTAAAATTAAATCAGCTGATACCTACAGGGCCAACTGATAAAGTGTGTGCACAATATACCAGCTGTAGGCAAGAGTTTTAGAACAAGCTGCCTCCAGTGAGGACACACACATTGAAAGATTATTTCAATGGTTCTGTCTTCCTTCAGGTTAGGCAAATGTGACAAAATTAACTGAAAGGTTAACTCTGCAGTGGATTTTGTAGTTGCATGGTTTTGGGAGTTGCATGCTCGAAGTTCTGTGTGGAAGGGCCTGTACTTGGTTACTCACTACTGACTTTCATTGATCCAATTAATTTGAGCCTAACAGTGGTGTTCTTTTCTTTTGGTAGTTTAAGCAGTCTTGTAAAATCTACTGAAAATGGCAATGGGGTAACTTTCCGATCTGGAGCAGATGTGAGTATGGACATAGGAGTCTCTGGCTTTGGAGGAGACTCTGCTATAGACAGAGCAATGCAAATGGTAAGGTTTATTTCTGAAATAATTGTGTTCTTTTAATGTATTTTTTTTGCTGATAAAGGGAAGTCTTTTGTATTAAAAAGATAGTGAGATGATAAGTGTGCTATAGAAAAAGTGAATGTTGATTGATAATTTCCTGAAATAGATTTTTATAAATTGAAGGCAAGGACAAATGCAGGCTGTTCTTCAAAATAATGTGACTTTTCTCAAGATTTACATGATAGAAATGTAGTAAATTACCCCCTTTCGTATTTCAGCATATTCATGGAATATACTGGGAAATACTAGACAAATGAGAATATTGTAATAAGGAATTTTTGAGGGCCTCTGTGTTCCATAGAAAGGGCTAAAATGTGTGGTTTTCAAATCCAGACTGTATGTTAGAATCTTCAGAGGTAAAACTCGGGCCTAATCACAGGATATACTACTTTGCACAAGAAATTATTAATTGGACAGTTTTTTACTTCACCAAGTTTAAATAAATCATGTTTAATAGTTTTGGGGATATCATAAAAGTGTAACTCTGCTTTATTCATGTTTTCTTATGCATTCTGAGAAATAGCACATCCTTGTGGTTCCTGTACTTTATAGTTTTTACATGGAAAAAATAGTCCAGTTTACTACAAAAATTAAAACATACAAATGATTTTTACTTAGAGGAAATACATCAGAAGGATGTTTGAATAATAAGCACTTGCTGCAGAGTCTACACTGGAAACTCCCTATGCTTTTAAAGTTAAATTACAGACTTAACTGACAGTAAATTAATATGAAATGAAGCAGCTAGTGAAGATAAGCTCACAATGCATGTATATGACCTCTTCCTAGGTGAAGAAACTAGTTAAAACTAGGCAGCTTGTGTAATGAAACAACCATGCAAACATTTCAGCAAATACTGGGAAAATAGCTTTAGGCTTGAATACTACCTCAAACCTTTTTCATGCATGAAAAAACTTTACGGTACTTTCCATTGTATGGCCTAATGTTGACATACTGAAGTCCAACCGATGCAGTTTTTACATTGCTAATAACAGGTCTGGATACAGGCATTAGTAACAAAAAGGCAGGCTAAGGAGAATCTCTATTCTTTATTGGGTGCAGGGGGAAACATAGTGGCTGAGGTACTTAATGCCTTCTTTGCCTCAGTCTTAGTAAGACCAGTTATTCTCCATGTGCCCAGACCCCTGAGCTGGAAGACAGCAACAGGGAGCAAATGAGGCCCCCACAGTCCTAGGGGGAAATAACTAGCAACCTGCTGCACCCCTTAGAAACCCACAAATCTATGGACCCGGATGCGATCCACCCAAGGGTGCTGCGGGAGCTGGCAGAAGTGCTCACCAAGACACATTCCAAATATATGTAAGCAGACCTG
>NW_010262097.1:23163-32226 GCF_000690775.1 Eurypyga helias | reverse complement strand
CATGGCATCCTGGCCTGGAGCAGGAACAGTGTGGCCAGCAGGACTAGAGAGGTGATTTTCCCCATGTACTGGGCACTGGTGAGGCCACACTTCAAATAGGAGGCCGCTCAGTACAAGAAGGACACTGAGGTGCTGCAGTGTGTCCAGAGAAGGACAGCAGAGCTGGGGAAGGGTCTGGAGCACAAGTCCTGTGAGGAGTGGCTGAAGGAACTGGGGCTGTTTAGCCTGAAGAAGAGGAGGCTGAGGGGAGACCTTATCGCTCTCTACAGCTACCTGCAAGGAGGCGGCAGAGAGATGGGTGTCAGTCTCTTCTCCCAAGTGACAAGTGATAGGACAAGAGGAAACGGCCTCAAGTTGCACCAGGGGAGGTTTAGAGTGGATATTAGGAAAAATTTCTTCCCTGAAAGGGTTGTCAGGAATTGGAACGGGCTGCCCAGGGAGGTGTGTAAGAGACGAGTTGATGTGTTGCTTAGGGACATGGGTCAGTGGTGGACTTGGCAGTAGTAGGTTAACGGTTGGGCCATTCTGTGTTTCCATGATTCTGTTTCCACTTACGCAACATTAATTCTTGCCATATATTGAGAGTATAAACAAAAAATTGTATTGTTCCCTGGGAAAGAATTCAGAGTGTTTGGTTTACAGCAGCAAAGAACTGTGGGATGTGCCTCCTAAAATTCTAACATCACATACACGTGAGTAGATGTGAGGGGGGTATTTTTCAGTGTGGCTGTTCTTAGCCAAGCTGGGATAATTTGAGGGAGCTGACAAGAGTTCATGGTGTGGTAAAGAGCTATAGTCTGAGAGCACAAAATGTGAATCCTTACAGCATGAAGCAGTGGCCTGTAGAAATGAAGCAGGTTTAAAGAACTAGCTGATGCAGTATTCCTGTCTTATTCCTCACTATTTCTGTCATGGGGCTGTAACAATGTGCAGGACAAGTGAGTCTGGGTGAGGTTTTGCTTTCATTACCCTTGTACCTGTTGGTGCTTAGCTGGCTGGTCCTGTGTGGTTATCCTCATGTGGTGCTAAATATTTTCTTAAGAAATACCCAACTCAGCAGTTTTCCCCTCCTGCTGCGAGCACTGTAGCTGCACTCAGGGTTTGGCACAGTATGTGTGCCATAGCTGCTATCCACACAGGGGGTCTTCATGCAGGGGCAAAGTATTGATTTATAATAAGAGGTATGCTAAAACGTGTGAAACATTTTATTCCTGACATAACTTGTACATTCTTAAGGGATGCATTTACTGCTTTGTCTCAAAAAATATAATAATCTCTCTGGGACAAAATGAATGAATCCTATTATTTTATATTTCAGATGGTGCTTATTAATTTGCATTTCATTTTGAAGTCTTTAAAATGAAATATTTATTTTGAAATTATGCTTCCTTTGATATCTCTTCCTTATTGAAGGTGTGATCTGAGAGAGTCATTTTTCCTCATCCTGAAGTATTTTGAGTCAGTTATTGAAATGTGGGGTGTTTTTTCTCACCTAGGAAATGGGGTAGTATTGCACCAATCAATGGTCCAGGCTTTTAAGTCAAGGAGTAAAATATGGATGATAAACTAATGTTGTGATTTTAATAGATGCTAGATTTTGTCATGCATTGTATCCTGAGATGAAGAATTGGACGATAAAGGATTTGCTAGGAATATGGATGTGGTTATTGGACCGCAGTTGCTGTTTTGGGTTTTTTTTTCCGTTATAGAATGAAAACTTTGCAGCGGAGTCAGGGAAACAGCCGATCACATTTGAAAATCCGATGTATGCAACCAGAGATGGTGGGGCCAGCACAGCCAGTGCAGTTACAGTTGTTCAGCCAACACATGTAAGAGAAAAAGGCTTGACTTTCATCTTTCATTTTCCTTTGTGATCTTCTTTTTTTCCTTGAAGAATATTGATGTTCCTCCTTTTCCTACAGGTAGCCGCAGCCAGTAGTGAGGAAAATGAAAATTTTGAAAATCCAGTTTATGCCTCTGTGATATCTGCTAGTCCGATGGAACCCCCTCGAAGTACAGATGCACCTCAGGTTGGACATGGAAATGGTCTAAGTCTGCCTTGTTTGTTCTGTGCTTCTAATCACAGAAATAATTGAATTGTTAGGGAAGCTGCGATGTAGTTTCAATTCTTTTGGCACATAATCTGCATCAAGTCCAACTAACTGGATCATATTTGCAAGATTTACAAGAGCTGGTCAGGAACAGTTTGATAAGAGAAAAGCAGTGCAAGCACAGAATTGCCCAGGGCACACAGTAAGGATCTATTTGGATTAAAACCTGTCTTCTTCCTGGCCCACCCAGTTATTTTGAAGTGAACAGATTGGAACAGAGAGTTTCCTTTTACTGTTTGTTGTGCTGCAGGGCAGATACTAGTTTGAAAACTGCAGTATAACTGCTGTAAATTGTTGTTAGTCCAGGACAGAAGAAGCCTTATAACTAAGGCTTTACTTTAGATTTTTAACAGTTATTTGTAAACCCCTAATGAATTACAGAGCAGCAGAATGTGGTTTTTTTCTTCTTTTCCCCTATGAAAAATATGAAAAGAAAACCCAAGAAACAATAAATTTTTGTTTAAAACAGTGAAAACCCAGTGGGTTTTTTTGTACAGAAAATTGAAGTAAGAAATTTAGTCAACATACTGTCATAAATTTTTTTTCACATTTATTTGTAATTGTGTCTGTATTTAAAAGTGCTAGCAAGGGCATTTAAGACCCTTGTATGTGTTCTTGCAGGACATTTTAACCATCAAGTACAAAGCAGCACCTCATCTAGATTATTCATGATCTATGGAAAATATGTTGTTCTGTCTTAAAATCCATCTGAATGAGATGATGATGGCTTATTTACAGGACTATATTCCCACACTGTGCACTAAGAAGCACCTCTGAGGAGCTTTGAAATGTCAGCTCCGTCAACATGTTCAAGTTTCGTGTCCCTCAGTAATTTCTCCTGTGTTGTTTTCAAGACCTCTTTGACCTATTTGTCTGGAATGATAGGCTTCCATGAATTAATTTAGTCACCTTTAGTGCCTTCTGTCCCAGCCTCATGAATCCTGCTTTAGGTAAAATAACCATTACTGGTTATCTAGCAGAAAAGTAAGTTGTGTTTCGTGCTTAGAATTACAATATGGTAATGTAAGAGCATCCAGCTGAAATCACTGCCTTTAGCAGTCAGTGCAAGTGAAATCCAACAACAGTGATGTCTATTTCCAGAGAATTTGTGAGAAAAATGTGTTAAGTTCTAATAATCTTTGTGTTTCAGGAATCAAAGTGGAGTTTCTTCAAGAGAAAGATGAAACAAAACACTAATTTTGAAAACCCAATATATGCGGAGGTATAGCTTAATATTGTACAATTCTATTTTTCAGCTAATATATTGCTGGACTTCATTCTTGCTTTCATAGGATAAAGATTGTGGGTAGATTCTGTTGCTGAGTGAAGCAGCACAGAAATTTCAGCCCAGGTCAAGGTAGGGACTGAAGGAAGTTTGAGAAGAGTTATCAAGTCTCATACAGAATGAGGTGTTGAGCAGGCCCCCAGCTCAGGCAGTACAGCTGCATTGCTCACATCTGCTTTCCTGGGTCAAGCACTGTGGTCCACTCCTGCTTCAGGATCTCAGGTGCTGGTTTCAGCTTGCTGGTGCGTTCTGGTACCCAGTGCAAGTGGGAGGCTATCATACTGCACTAGAACTGAAGTGTCTATTCTTGACCTCGTCGTTCTGGCTGCAGCAATGCACAGAAATACAATAGCTCTGCATACTGCAGTGTCTCCCCTGACTCAGCTATGAAGGTTTGGAGTTCTACTGACTTAAGCCAGTAATTCCAGCCCTTGCTATTTTACGGTTTAAAATTTCCAGATGGCCTAAGTGACTTAAGAACCTCAATCCCACAGTAACATTACTAAAACTCACTACCTTTTGTGAAGAATTTAGGTTTCTAATGCTTGAACAAGGTGAGAGAGAGGATTCAGGAAACCAGGAATTTATTTCCCCAACACTCATGAACATAATTATGTACAAACAGTAGTAGTGACAATGTTACCTACATTTGTATATGTGTATATAGACATACCAAGCTACTCCTGAGATTAAGCATTAAAATGGAAGTACCAATGTATGGAGTAAGTTTGTAGTAGTGTATTTACTCAGCTGTACCATCTGAGGTGAAATTAGCATTTAATTTTTGATACAGGCAGTAATTTGCAGAAATAACTTATACCGTGACATTTGACTTAATCAAATAGTTTTTTAACATTTCTGAAAATTAAGGTTGGATGTTTTGTAGATTAGAATGTAAACTTGGATTTAATGATTATTGTTCCAGATGGAAAAGGAACAGCAACAGGGCACAGAGAATGTCCGTACTCCTTCTCCTTCACTACCTCCCAAGATTACTCTGAAGAGAGACCAACCATTGTCTTACACAGCAACAGAGGATACATTTAAAGACACCGCCAATCTTGTTAAAGAGGACTCTGTGGTATAACTAGGTAAAAACTGATCTAGGGAAAATTAGACACATCCATTTGCACATATATTTTTTATAAACAGAAGAGTAAGGTTCACATTCAAATGCTTTATAAAAATATATGCATCTCTTAGCCAATGGCTGGAGATGTACATTGAAACTATGCCTTGTTTTTTGACAAATGCCAATTGCTATTTTTATGAACAATTATCATGATGTACTTACTGTGTGTATATCTTTGCACTGAAGCCGTCTGAAAGTAATGTTATAAATATATTGTACATTTGTAAATTTTTGAAAGATTATCTTGTTCGGTGATGTTGCTGGTAGAAATCTGTATGGAATTGGTTGTATCTTTACGGATTAATTCATTATATAAATGCTTAAACTGAAAAAGAACCAGGGAAGGTGAATACAGCAACATTACTGTTTTACAGGATCTTTTAGAGTATATAACAGCACCTTTTAAAACTTCTCTTTGTGCTATGGGCATCTTTGCCACCTATTTTACATACTACTGTAAAAATGGGTGTCTTAAACAGAAGATGGAAGAGTCAAGGCAGCATCATTATGCTGAATAGCTACCTGTGCAAAATGTTGTTCTTGCAATATTTTAACTGCCTGAAATAAAAAAAGTATCCCCTTAATCCATAAGACACATTTTTCATCAAGGTTCCAATTAACACTAGTCCATTAATAGTGGTCTTAAAAAGATCTGATATATTTAGATTTTAGTGCCATAAGTACTTAATTTAATGAGATTTTCACCTGGTCATCAATGGAATAGCTCTGTTCTTGGCTGGAGTCTCTGGAGTAATCTGTACTATTAAATAAAGTAGCTAAAATTTGTATAACACCTTATTTCCAAACAGCACAATACAAAAGATACTGGTTCATTTAAGAAATTATTTGGGTTTTTTAATGTGAAAATTTAATTTTATTGACTATTTATTTCCTGAGGTGGACATTAATAGAAAGGGAAACAATTTCTACTAATGCAGTCTTTGTAGTTATCTGGTTATTTCTATAGTCTTCTATCAGAATATACTCTGCATCTTATTCACTTTTTTATTACTTAGCCAAGGTAGTTTACACAACGTGCAGCATTTGGGGAAACTCTGAGTACCACTGCAGGAACGTGATATTCAGCATTCCTGTCTAGCTACTCGTATAATTTGAAGGCTCCTAAAGTTACAATCATTGAGACTTCTGCTATTTGATTGTTTTATATCTGAGTTCTCAAAATACATACTATTTCTAATTAGGATGCTTATAATTACTTTGTAATGTACTTTGATTAGAAAAGACGTGGAAAATGATGCTGCTGAATAAATCTAATAAATGTATTACTTTATCACATCCTTATTCCATAATTTGTGTCAAGGCTCTATGTACTTTTTTCAGTTGTGGAGATTTCAGTGCACTCTGAGATGAAAACAACAGTGCTTTAGATAAAGTCAAATAAGAGTAGTGCTTACTGGTTCACACAACTGTTTAAAGTTCTTGACATAACATCACTGACATGTTGCTGTAAGTGTCAAAACCACTCCATTACACATTAAATAAACTGGCCCTTGAAACAGGAAGCTCTTCAGATTGATTGTAGGAGACTGAGTATCAAGGTAGTATGGACATGAGCAATTAAAACCTTAGTTTGATTAGCTTTCATGTTGGAGTGCTTTAATGTAGACAATTCCTTGGAATCTGGGGCAGAGCATACACATCTGTAAGGCTATGAGAGGATTTCTTTGAAAGGCAGGTTGCTGTTCTTAAGGAAAGAGTTCACGGTGTTTTTTAAAGGGAGAAGGCAGAGCTAACATTTCCGCAAGACTTGCCTCCAGTTGCATACCACAAGAAAAAGTAGCATCAGTTTTCTGAATAGTCTTTGTCAACAGAAAGATTTGGAACCAGTTTTGGAGAAAAGCACTAATTAGTCAGCCATGTGTCAGAATTTTTTTTTTTTTTTTTTCCCCCCCTCCCGGTAAGAATTTTAGCTTTTCAGAGGTGGAAGAAAACCATCCCTGGGATACTATAAAGATAGGTAGTATGTTGATTGTTCAACATACCTGATTGTGAAGGATTCCTAAACTTCAACTGGGCCTTTTCCTCTGAGTAGCTAACCACAATGTACCCTTCTGATTATGTAAAATTTAATTTTTGGTACTTTGTTCAACAGAAGCTTTAGATTCTATCCTCAACTTCGTTTTTGATTTTTATCCTTATAAGCACAGCCCCTGCTTGGGTTCTTGAATTTTGGACTCATTCGGTTTCAAAGGAGGCTAATTTTCAGAGATTCCAGCACTTCTCTGTAATCTGCCACTGTAGGGCTGATAAATTATAACATTAAGTTTTTTCATGTACATTATTTTTACAGATGTCAGGCCAGATAGAGAGAACTATAACTCCTCAAGTAATTATCATGAAATGAAGTAAAATAAATATATTGTTGAAGCCATTTGCCAGAGAATAGAACCTCAATGAAATACTTAAAGGTTACTAAACATGTTTTATATCCCTTTCTTGCACACGTACAAACGCACACGCGCGCCCCCTCTTACAAACATGGGGTGATGAAACTCCTTTTTTTTACATTTGGAGTTCTGACTTGCACGTGGTATTTTTGTAAGCTTAATTGAATTACACATTAATGATTAATCACCAGCGCAGCTCTTTAGCAAATAAAACCTTTACCCCTTCAATTTTAATATCTCTAGGAACACCAGTTTGTGAGCCTCTGGCCAACAGCTTAACAGATAGAAACAGTGTACAAGAGGCACAGTAACCTCAACTAACATTTTACTGTACTGAACACGCTGTTTGTACAGTTGAAGTAATTTGCCATAGCATACGCTGATGACCTGTTTCATGTAATGAGTGAAATTATCATCTTCTTAACTTGCAAAGTACACTGTGGATGAAAAAGATGTGAATGCATATTATGTTTAATATCTTCTTCATAAACTATACTAATATTGGGAATAAAATTAAAATGTTAGCTTGGATACTCTGGATAGTAACGGAGTACAATGTAGTTTTGATTTTCCTTGTAATTGTATATCTGTAAAATAGCTTGTGTTTTATCTCTACACAATTGAATAGGCAGGTGATTAGATGTGGTCCAATATTGCAATTGTTATTTTTGGAATATGTTGCAATAGCCGGGCTTTGTTATTTTTTATTTGATGTCTTGTGTTCAGAAACTTGTGAAGCTCAGCAACTCCTGAATATGACCCTGAGCAAACCTCCAATGAAAAAGGTGGCTAAATCTGACTAAATACATTCTGTAAGGTACATGTATATGTTTGAAAGATCATTGTTTTATTTCAAGTTCACTAGCAGCCTGTATGTTGATGAAGTCTACTTGAAAAACTGAATCTTTTAGTGATTTTATTTTTCTTATTTAAAAATGTTTTATTGGCTGAGTAGTATTAACCAGCTTGTAGCTGAATATTTTATGAATGCAGATCCTATAGAGGTATCATTTCTGAGCATAAAAAGGACCTTCAAAAACGTGCTGGATTTACAAGCCTATCTGCAAACTCAGAAATTCCAGGTAAGGAAGGCTGGGATTGGAGAAAGTGTCTTCTGAAACGAATTTGAGCTAGTAACTGGTAAAGAAGTGTATGTCTGGTTTTGATGGGATGAATATTTATTTCTGCAGAGCTGATACTGGTTTAATACAAAATGTTAATTAGAACTCCAGGAATTGATCTCCCACTAGCTACTAGAGCTGGAAATGTCATATGCAGCAGTGTGTCAGATCAACAGCTTGGGGCACAGGAGAGGAACAGCCAAAAGAACTTTGCATCGCATCCAGCTCTGTATCGTGTCCTGGGGTACTTTGCTGTCAGGGCACGTTCCATGTGTTTTATGACCTTAAACATACCAGAGTCACAGTCTTTTCACTGATGATCTTTGAGCTTTTATATCTGCAAAGAAGGAAATAAACCTGAAAGCATTTATATCCAACGTTCTCTGTGAGAGGATTCTTTATATTCAAAGGTTTGGCTACAGCTTCAGGCTTGCTTTGAAACTACTGGCCACATAGCTACAGCAGAGCAGAGACCAGAAAGGCTTCAGAACACCCAACAACTTGGTAGACAGAAACCTCCGTAGCCCATATTGTAAGGCAGATGTTCCTACAGTAAGTGCAGCGTGACACAGCACAACTTTTCAGGTATCAGTAAGCCATAAACTTAGCAAATGGTCATAGCAATTAATTCCCCCAGGGCATTTTACACCTTCAGTATGGAGGGACCAAGTATGGCAGCATGACATCTATCTCACAAATCTCAAATGGAAACTAATAGCACAGGCCTCATCTAACATATACATAGTCCAGAAGAGTCAGCAATGGGTTCTTAAGGAACATTAATGAAATTCAGCAAATGTTCACAAAATTACAGATTGGTTGAGGTTGGAAGTGACCTCTGGTCCAACCCTCCTGCTCAAGCTGGGTCACCTAGACCAGGTGTCCCAGGATCGTGTCCAGATAGCTTTTGAATTTCTCAAGGGATGGAGACTCCAACACTTCCCTGGGGCTCTGTGCCAGTGCTCAGTCACCCTAACATTAGAAATGTGTTTCCTGATGTTCAGCA